>NC_134356.1:9574285-9706785 GCF_048569485.1 Anomaloglossus baeobatrachus | reverse complement strand
AGAATGTCTCCGCCCCCGCGGATCCTGCACTAGCATTAGTGCACAGAATGCATCTTCCTCATATATTCTGTGCATTTGCTGAAAACTTTGATGACTTTTGTTGTATATAGATCAATGTGGAGGAACATTCATCTCATGAGAACAATGAGAAATCTCTGTACCCCAGCAGCAATGAAAACCCAGGTAATGTAACGTCCACGGGTTAAGAATGATCATAGAGCTCAGGGAAAGTCAGAGACATTTTCTGGCTATTAAGAGGGGAATGTCACTGAAAAATGATCTTCTACCACACCACACACACAGTCTCTCAGATAAGAGCCCTCAGCGGTGGAGAAGCGGGAACCCTTCAGTGTAACGTTTCAATACGTATTCAGCTATTTCACGCGTCTCTAAATCATTGTCTTATTGTACTTCCTCAGGAGAAGAGGAAGAAGAAGAACCTGAGATGCCAGTTGGTCCCCGTCCTCGCCCGCTCTCTGAATTGCACATTAAGGAAAAAGCGGCCCCCATGCCGGAAGCCACTGCGTTCTTCATTTTTCGTTCGGATAACAAGTAATGTATTTCTATGTCTGGTCTAACGTCAACTCATCTGTGGAGCAAAAATCTAATGAGTGAGCTGGAATATTGCAGATACATAAATATCTCTTATGGTAGAGAAAGAGCAAAGTGTCTCTAGTGACACAGCGCTGTATTATTGACAGAGATGGCTCTTTTCTCTTAGAGATGGCTCTTTTCTCTTAGAGATGGCTCTTTTCCGATAGAGATGGCTCTTTTCCGATAGAGATGGCTCTTTTCCGATAGAGATGGCTCTTTTCCGATAGAGATGGCTCTTTTCCGATAGAGATGGCTCTTTTCCGATAGAGATGGCTCTTTTCCGATAGAGATGGCTCTTTTCCGGTAGAGATGGCTCTTTTCCGGTAGAGATGGCTCTTTTCCAGTAGAGATGGCTCTTTTCTCTTAGAGATGGCTCTTTTCTGGTAGAGATGGCTCTTTTCTGGTAGAGATGGCTCTTTTCTGGTAGAGATGGCTCTTTTCCGGTAGAGATGGCTCTTTTCCGGTAGAGATGGCTCTTTTTCGGTAGAGATGGCTCTTTTCCGGTAGAGATGGCTCTTTTCCGGTAGAGATGGCTCTTTTCCGGTAGAGATGGCTCTTTTCCGGTAGAGATGGCTCTTTTCCGGTAGAGATGGCTCTTTTCCGGTAGAGATGGCTCTGTTCCGGTAGAGATGGCTCTTTTCCGGTAGAGATGGCTCTTTTCCGGTAGAGATGGCTCTTTTCCGGTACAGATGGCTCTTTTCCGGTACAGATGGCTCTTTTCCGATAGAGATGGCTCTTTTCTCTTAGAGATGGCTCTTTTCTGATAGAGATGGCTCTTTTCTGATAAAGATGGCTCTTTTCTGATAGAGATGGCTCTTTTCTGATAGAGATGTCTCTTTTCCGATAGAGATGGCTCTTTTCCGATACAGATGGCTCTTTTCCGATACAGATGGCTCTTTTCCGATACAGATGGCTCTTTTCCGATAGAGATGGCTCTTTTCCGATAGAGATGGCTCTTTTCCGATAGAGATGGCTCTTTTCCGATAGAGATGGCTCTTTTCCGATAGAGATGGCTCTTTTCCGATAGAGATGGCTCTTTTCCGATAGAGATGGCTCTTTTCCGATAGAGATGGCTATTTTCCGATAGAGATGGCTCTTTTTTGGTAGAGTTGTCTCTTTTCTGGTAGAGTTGCCTCTTTTCTGGTAGAGTTGTCTCTTTTCCAATAGAGATGGCTCTTTTCCGGTAGAGATGGCTCTTTTCCGGTAGAGATGGCTCTTTTCCGGTAGAGATGGCTCTTTTCCGATAGAGATGGCTCTTTTCTCTTAGAGATGGCTCTTTTCTGATAGAGATGGCTCTTTTCTGATAAAGATGGCTCTTTTCTGATAGAGATGGCTCTTTTCTGATAGAGATGTCTCTTTTCCGATAGAGATGGCTCTTTTCCGATACAGATGGCTCTTTTCCGATACAGATGGCTCTTTTCCGATACAGATGGCTCTTTTCCGATAGAGATGGCTCTTTTCCGATAGAGATGGCTCTTTTCCGATAGAGATGGCTCTTTTCCGATAGAGATGGCTCTTTTCCGATAGAGATGGCTCTTTTCCGATAGAGATGGCTCTTTTCCGATAGAGATGGCTATTTTCCGATAGAGATGGCTCTTTTTTGGTAGAGTTGTCTCTTTTCTGGTAGAGTTGCCTCTTTTCTGGTAGAGTTGTCTCTTTTCCAATAGAGATGGCTCTTTTCCGGTAGAGATGGCTCTTTTCCGGTAGAGATGGCTCTTTTCCGGTAGAGATGGCTCTTTTCCGGTACAGATGGCTCTTTTCCGGTACAGATGGCTCTTTTCCGATAGAGATGGCTCTTTTCTCTTAGAGATGGCTCTTTTCTGATAGAGATGGCTCTTTTCTGATAAAGATGGCTCTTTTCTGATAGAGATGGCTCTTTTCTGATAGAGATGTCTCTTTTCCGATAGAGATGGCTCTTTTCCGATACAGATGGCTCTTTTCCGATACAGATGGCTCTTTTCCGATACAGATGGCTCTTTTCCGATAGAGATGGCTCTTTTCCGATAGAGATGGCTCTTTTCCGATAGAGATGGCTCTTTTCCGATAGAGATGGCTCTTTTCCGATAGAGATGGCTATTTTCCGATAGAGATGGCTCTTTTTTGGTAGAGTTGTCTCTTTTCTGGTAGAGTTGCCTCTTTTCTGGTAGAGTTGTCTCTTTTCCAATAGAGATGGCTCTTTTCCGGTAGAGATGGCTTATTTTTGGTACAGATGGCTCTTTTTCTGTAGAGATGGCTCTTTTCTGGTAGAGTTGTCTCTTTTCCGGTAGAGATGGCTCTTTTCCAGTAGAAAATGGGGATTAAAGCAGGTCAATTATACTTACTGAGCTTCCGCTCGGCTGTCACACTGCTTCCGTGTTCGCTCATTAAATCTCATGATTATTCACTGATTTCCCCGCCCACTCTCTGTGACAGTATCTGTGATTGGCTGCCCTCACACTAGCTGTCTGGGTGTCACGTCCCCACCAGAGTCCGCTCCTGCGACTTCTGCTTCTATCACCAGGCGGCGCCGTTTTCCCGCTGTGGATAGTGGTGGTGATAGGGGGGAGTTGGTGCCAGTGGCTCTGGTGGTCGCAGGCTCCACTCATCCACTAGGCTGGGTTTCCCTGGGACCTGCAATACCACTGGCTGACTGTAGATGGCATGTGTCTTCCAGCTGAAGTTACCACAATTCAGCTGCAGCCAATGGGAAACAACCACACCCTTCTAATTCCCCCTCCTGTCTTCTGGTCACTGCCAGAGATAGTTCTGAATTCCTGGTTGCTGCTCTATTCTGTACTGTGATTCCTGTATTTTGACCTCTGCCTGTTCTCTGACTACCCTCCTGCCTGCTGTTTTTGTACCTCGCTACCCGATCCAAATTTGACCTCTGCCTGGTTTTCTGATCACGTCCTTGCCTGCCTGATTTTGTCCCTGATCTGCATTTCCTGCTTTGACCCTGTCTTACTACTACTCCCATCGGACTGCAGCCTACTAGAGGTAGTAATCTCAGGGGCCCTGCGTAATTCCAAATCCCAGGATAGGGGTTAAAGGGTTTCAGGGTTCTCAAGGCCCTGCTTTCCTCTAGCCTGTTACAGCCAGTCTGAGTCTGTGGTTCCAGGCAGGTGTTACACTGGGACCTGAAGTGGAGTATAAAAATAAATATTTGGAAAAAATGCAATAGGGTCCCTTGTATTTTGATACCTTGCACAGATAAAGCAGACAGCTGGAGGCTGCAGCATTAAATTGAGTTTGTATCAAAATACAAGGGACCCATCTGGCTTTTTTAAAATAATTTAAATAAATAACTGTAAAAAAAAAAAAAATGTTCGGTCTCCCCGCAATTTTGTTACCCAGTCAAGATAAAGCAGACAGCTTGGGGCTGATATTCTCAGACTGGGGAGGCCCATGGTTATTTTGGCCCTCCCCAGCCTAAAATTAGAAGCCCACAGTAGCCCCGGAATTGTCACATCTATTAGAGGCGCCAATTCTGGCGCTTTACTTGGCTCATACTGATTGCCCTGGAGTGGAGTATATGGGATCGATGAGAGGTGTGATTTGACAAACATTAACTGCTGTCATCAAGTCCAAGGTTATTAATGAGTATGAGTCTATGAGGCACCCCCATTACTAATTGTATAAGTAAAAAGAAGTAAACACAAAACACAGATAAAAATCCTTTATTTACAAAAAAACCCAAACAATTTATTAACCCCCAAAAGACCCCTGCAGGTCTGACGTAATCCACAGGAACAACATCCCATGATGATCCTAACCCTGCTACACCTGAGGTCGCAGTGCGCGGTCACATTAGAAAATTCAATTAAGTACTACGGCATCAGGGACACGCTGACGGAGCCGCAGCTGAGAGTGGTGACATTAGTGAGTTCACCTGAGGTCACAGCTGTCAGTTCCCACGGAACCCCAGCTGTGATCTCAGGTGAACTAAGTGAACAGAGGGAACTCAACTCAGGTGAACTCTATGAACTCACCTGAGGTGAACTCAATGCTGAAATACTGGCGTAGGCTTTGTGAGCACATTGAGTATTTGGTTGTAGAAAATCTGCATCTCCTGGCAGAAAAATGCATTAAAAATGTGGTGCGGTTTTGACACGTTTTGGTGCATTTTTTTGCCAGGAGATGCAGATTTGGTGCAGAAATGTCTGCAACCAAATACTTAAAAGGAACTTGTCACCATTTTTTTCAGAATTGAACCAAAAGTATCTCCTTCTGCGGTTCCTGGGCTGCATTCTATGAAGGTGCACCTTGTTCCCCGACTCCCCTTGCAGACCCCAGAAATACCTTTATAAAATCTGCCGCCACGTATGTAAATTAACCGTTGTGGTTACATGGGCATCCTTTTCGTGAGCGGATGAGCGTCCTTTTCTTCAGCTCCTGTCTTTCCTTCTGCCGTTGTTCGCCGTCCTCCTTTCATGATTGACGTGGGTGATGTCTCCCTCGTCATCCAAGTTGTTCTGCAAAATCTCGCGCCTGTGCAGAGTCATTCCCGGCTCGTGCAGGCGCAGTTCGCTCTGCCCCATTGCGGGCAGAGCCAAAAACATAGGTGCGCTTGCACGAGCTGGTGAGGTCAATTTACATACGTGGCGGCAGATTTTATAAAGGTATTTCTAGGGTCTCCAAAGGGAGTCAGGGAACAAGGTGCACCTTCATAGAATGCAGCCCATGAGCTGCAGAAGGTGATACTTTTGGTTCAATACTGAAAAAACGGGTGACCGGTTCCCATTAACATGCCCACATAGACTAATCCAGTAATCCGGCATTAAGTTCAATGAGTTCATCTGAGGTCACAGATGGAGTTCCCACCATACCCAGCTGTGACCTCAGGTGAACTCACCTCAGGTGAACTTATTAGAGTCAACTCAGGTGAGCCCATTGAACTCAATGCCGGAGTACCGACTTAGACTATGTTCTCACATTGATCATTTGATTGCATACATTTCTACACCAAACCTGCATCTTCTGGCAGAAAAACATCTAAAAAACGCATCGCTTTAGAAATCTGCAACATATCTCTGCACCAAATCTGCATCTCCTGGCAGAAAAACTCATTAAAACCGCATCACGTTTCTGATGCGTTTTTCTGCTAGGAGATGCAGACTTTCTGCAACCAAATACTCAACGTGCGCACATAACTTAAGTTGGTAATCCGCAGTGAGTTCACCTCAGGTACGTTTATAGAGTTCACCTGAGGTGAGTTCATTGAGGTCACCTGAGGTCACAGCTGGGGTACCATGGTAACCAATAGCTGTGACCTCAGGTGAACTCACTGACATCACCGCTCTCACAGCTATGGGTCTGTCAGTTTGTCCCTGACGCTGCAGTGCTTGGTTGCATTTTTTAATGTGACCGCACACTGCGACCTCAGATGTAGCAAAGCCAGGATCATCGTGAGACATCGTGGTGTGGATTACGTTGGACCTGCAGGGGTGTTTTGAGGGTTAATAAATTGGAGCAAGAGGGTGTTTGTTTTTTAAATAATGGATTTTTATCTGTGTTTTGTGTTTATTTCTTTTTACTTACACGATTAGTAATGGAGGGTCTCATAGACCCCTACCCATTGCTGACTTTGGGCTTGATGACAGCTGTGATTTTTTGACAAATTACAAGTGTCCTTAACATCTTATATTACCTCGATTGCCACCACTCCAGGGAAATCGGGATGAGCCACGTATAGCGTCAAGATTGGCGAATCTATTCGGTGCGCCATTCCTGGGGCGACGGCACGCTATTTTTAGGCTGGGGAGGGCCCAATAGCCATGATCCTCCCCAGCCTGAGAATACCAACCCCCAGCTGTCTGCTTTATCTTGGCTTGGTATCAAAATTGGGGTGGCAGGACCACATACTGTATTTTAAAATTATTAATTTAAATAATTTCAAAAAAACCACCTGGGGTACCTTGTATGTTGATACACAACCAAAATAACGCACACAGCTGGGTGCTGAAGCCTCCAGCTGTCTGCTTTAGTTAGGCTGGGTATCAAAATACGGAGGACCCTATGTCAATTTTCCAATTATTTACTTATTTTTACACTCCACTTTGGGGACCTAGATAGCTAGTGTTAGGGCAACTAATCATAGACGACACGTCGGCAGTCTGACTGCAACCAATCACAGATGCTGTGAGGGTGGGTGGGGAAGTAGAGATTATTCATGAGATTTAATAAGTGAATCCAGAAACTATGTGACAACCGTGCGGAAACTCAGTTTGTATAATTGTCCTGCTTTAATTGCCATTTTGCATCCTTGTTCCTTTTTTTCCCACTTTTATCCAAGTGGCTGAATCCAAACAGTAACACAGACTTCCCTGAGACGTCCGTGATCGTAGTCCGTGATCACAGGCAGTGCAGGGCCACTAGGTGTCTGGTACGGACCCTGAAATTTACGGTTCAGGTTCACCCATTACCAGCCAGGAGAACTGATTTGAATGTAAACGAAGTATAATTTGCTAAAAAAAAAAATCATTAAGAAAACGAGTTTAGGTGTCGTTTGTTATATTATGGACTTTAGGCAGCTCCTGGGGACAGCTACAATTTGACTACCTTAAAGGTTTGGGATATATACGGTATAATAAACACAGCCATTTATTTTGACATACAGTGGGGGAAAATAAAGTCTAGTCAGCTACCAGTTTTCTGTAAGTCTTCATAAGGTTGGCACACAGTGTTGGTGATATGTTGGCCCATTCCTTCATGCAGATCTCTAAAGCAGTGATGTTTTGGGCCTGTCGCTTGGCAACACAGACTTTCAACTGCCTCCAAAGGTTTTCTATGGGGTTGAGATCTGGAGACTGGCTAGGCCACTCCAGGACCTTCATATGGTTCTTACGAAGCCACTACTTCGTTACCCTGGTGGTGTGCTTGGGATCATTATCATGCTGAAAGCCACGTTTCATCTTTAACGCCCCTGCTGATGGAAAGAGGTTTGCACTAAAAATTTCACGATACATGGCCTCATTCATTCTTTCATGTACATGAATCAGTCTTCCTGGTCCCTTTGCAGAGAAACAGGCCCAAAGCATATTGTTGCCACCCCCATGCTTCACAGTAGGTATGATGTTCTTTAGCTGCAACTCAGCATTCTGTCTCCTCCAAACACGACGAGTTATGTTTCTACCAAACATTTCTACTTTGGTTTCATCATATGACATTTTCCAATACTCTTCTGGATAATCCAAGTGCTCTTTAGCAAACTTCAGATGAGCCCGCACGTGTACTTGCTTAAGCAAGGAAACATGTCTGGCACTGCAAGATATGAGTTCCTGGTGGCGTAGTGTGTTACTGATGGTAGGCTTTGTTACGGTGGTCCCAGCTCTATGCAGGTCATTCACTAGGTCCCCCGTGTGGTTCTAGGATTTTTACTCACCATTCTTGTGATCATTTTGAGCCCACGGGGTGTGATCTTGCTTGGAGCCCTGGATCGAGGGAGATTATCAGTGGTCTTGTATGTCTTCCATTTTCTTATTATTGCTCCCACAGTTGATTTGATCACACCAAGCTGCTTGCCTATTGCAGATTCAGTCTTCCCAGCCTGGTGCAGGGCTACAATTTTGTTTCTGGTGTTCTTTGACAGCTCTTTGGTCTTCACCATAGTGGAGTTTGGAGTGTGACTGTTTGAGGTTTTGGACAGGTGTCTTTTATACTGATAACACGTTCAAACAGGAGCCATTACTACAGGTAATGAGTGGAGGACAGAGGAGCCTCTTATAGAAGAAGTTACAGGTCTGTGAGAGACAGAAATCTTGCATGTTTTTAGGTGACTAAATACTTATTTTCCACCATAATTTGCAAATAAAGTCTTGCAAAATCAGAGAAGGTGATTTTCTGGATTTGCTTTCTCATTTTGCCTCTTATAGTTGTGCTCTATCTATGATGTCACTTAAAGGCCTCTCTCATCTTTTTAAGTGGGAGAACTTGCACAATTGGGGGCTGACTAAATACTTTTTTTCCTCACTGTACATCTGGCCTAATGTCATTCTCATTTGTTGAGGAAAATGTAATGAGTGAGCTGGAATTTTGCAGATAAATATATATTTCTTATGGTAGAGAAACAGCAAAGTATCTCTAGTGACACAGTGCTGTATCAGAGATTGCTCTTTTTCGGTAGCGATAGCTTTTTTTTTTAATGGTATAGATGGCTCTTTGCTTGTATAGGTGACTTTTTGCCAGCAGAGATGACTCTATGCTGTTTGAGATGGCTCTTTGCCATAAGAAATGGCTGGTACACGTGGCCTTTTGCCGGTTGAGCTGACTCTTTGCCACTTGAGATTACTCTTTACCATTCAAGATGGCTCTTTGTCAGTCGAATTGGCTCTTTGCCGGTAGAGATGGCTTTGTGTCGGTAGACTTGGTTCTTTGTCAGTAGAGATGGCTTTGTGTCGGTAGACATGGTTCTTTGCCGGTAAAGATAGCTTTGGGTTGGTAGACATGGTTCTTTGCCGGTAGAGATGGCTTTGTGTCGGTAGACATGGTTCTTTGCCGGTAAAGATAGCTTTGGGTTGGTAAACATGGTTCTTTGCTGGTAGAGATGGCTTTGGGTTGGTAGACATGGTTCTTTGCCGGTAGAGATGGCTTTGGGTTGGTAGACATGGTTCTTTGCCGGTAGAGATGGCTTTGGGTTGGTAGACATGGTTCTTTGCCAATAGAGATGGCTTTGGGTTGGTAGACATGGTTCTTTGCCGGTAGAGATGGCTTTGGGTTGGTAGACATGGTTCTTTGCCGGTAGAGATGGCTTTGGGTTGGTAGACATGGTTCTTTGCCGGTAGAGATGGCTTTGGGTTGGTAGACATGGTTCATTGCCGGTAGAGATGGCTTTGGGTTGGTAGACATGGTTCTTTGCCGGTAGAGATGGCTTTGGGTTGGTAGACATGGTTCTTTGCCGATAGAGATGGCTTTGGGTTGGTAGACATGGTTCTTTGCGGGTAGAGATGGCTTTGGGTTGGTAGACATGGTTCTTTGCCAGGAGAGATGGTTGGTTGCTGATAAAGATGTCTCTTTTGAAAACAGTTTTTTTTGGGACTCTGCTGGATATTTAGGATAGAGCTGGTTCTTTGGGGTAGAACTAGTGCTTTTGGATAAAGCTGCATCCTTGAAGAAGAGCTGGATCTTTACCGATCTTTTAGTTTGGGATGGAGCCAGATGTTTGGGATGGAGCCGGATGTTTCTCCAGAAGAGCTGGATTTTTGGGATCTAGCTATATCTTCAGCATAGAAGCTAGAACTTTAGGACGGAGCTTGTGACATTTCTATCTTGCTCCATATGGTGACTGCTGTGACTTTGCTTTTGTTGTACTTCTTCCACCTCCGGGAATTGGGTCAGCTCCTTCAATCCTTGTTAATTAGTCCATGGTCCTTCATGATCAGTAAACTCAAGGGAACGGCTCAGCTCAGATATTTTTTTTTCTTTGGGAGATGCTGTTTCCATTTTAACCTTCTGTCTCCTTTCTGTTCCCAGGTTCCGACTCCATTGTCACAGAATTGTGAACAATAACATCTTCACCAACCTCATCCTCTTCTTCATCCTCCTGAGCAGTATCTCATTGGCCGCAGAAGACCCCGTACGACACACTTCCTTCAGGAATCAAGTATGCACAATGTCTCCTCTTGTGCGGGGTATGGGAGATCCAACCTGACCCCTCTCGCCCCATCACCTCACCCGGAAGGTTCTGCCTGTGCTGAGAGATTTCTCTTTTATATTTTATTACAAAGCTAAACTGGAAACATCTGGTAGATTTGCTCCACTCCTGGGTGGACGAGTGTGCGGCATTAACGCTTCAGTACTGTACTGCTCACATGTGCAAGCCGTAGTGAACCCGCCGGGCCGCAGTATTGGTTCACCTCAGGGATGTGACTAGGCGCACACCGGGTTTTCACCAGAGCCTTTGATGGTGAGGAGACACAGTACTGCAAAAGCTGGCCCCAGGGGTAGGGGTACAGATATAGCCAAGATGGCTGATACAGACTGGATGGCAGGGACCAGCAGGTATGGAGGTTATGGCGGATACGGCAGGTGTAGCTGGAACGACAGGTACTGACTGGTGCAGTGGACACAGCTGGTACAGCAGGCACGGCCGGTATGGATAGATGCAGCAGCAGGTATGGCAGGTACTAAGAAAAAGACAGGAGTAAGTAACGCAGCAGCAGCACACAAGTAAAGGACCCAAACAACTAGCGATATGTCTCTAAGGATAGACCACGTTGCCCAGGCACCTCCCATGAGGGGAGGATGCCTTAAAAATCTAGGCCATAGGCTGAGAAACACTTCAGGGTTAGGGCGCACTGGCCCTTTAAGAAAAGGTGCATTTGCATGCTCTAAGTGTGCTCCTAGGAGGCCTGGGTGGCATGATCAGGCCCTGGGAGCCAGCAACAGAGACCGGGGACACAATCAGGGCCGGCTCCAGGTTTTTGTGGGTCCCGGGCGGAAGAGTCCCAGTGGGCCCCATAAACACGCAGACACACACACATACACAGATACGTACATATACATATTTAAAGACAAACTCACAAAATACATATAAACAGACAAATCTATACAGTCATATACACTGACATACATAGATACACATCATACATGCCTACAGACAGACACACACAGCTCTGCTGCATACAGACACACACACTGCTCTGCTGCATACATAGAGACACACACTGCTCTGCTGCATACATACGGACACACACACACTGCTGCTGAATACATACATACAGACACACACATACTGCTCTGCTGCATACATACATACAGACACAGCTCTGCTGCATACATAGAGACACACACACACAGCTCTGCTGCATACATACAGACACACACACAGCTCTGCTGCATACATACAGACACACACACAGCTCTGCTGCATACATACATACACACTCACTCACACTGCTCTGGCGGCTTTTCCTCTTTTGAAAAAGCCGTCCGCCCATTATTCAATCTCGTATTCACTGCTTCCCCCGCCCACCGGCGCCTATGATTGGTTGCAGTCAAACCCGCCCCCACGCTGAGTTACAGCTGTCTCACTGCAACCAATCACAGCCGCCGGTGGGCGGGTCTATATCGTGCAGTACAATAAATAAATAAATAATTTAAAAAAAACGGCGTGCGGTTCCCCCCAATTTTGATACCAGCCAAGGTAAAGCCATACGGCTGAAGGCTGGTATTCTCAGGATGGGGAGCCTCACGTTATGGGGAGCCCCCCAGCCTAAAAATATCAGCCGCCCAGAATTGCCGTATCCATTAGATGCGACAGTCCCGGGACTCAACCCGGCTCATCCCAAATTGCCCTGGTGCGGTGGCAATCGAGGTAATAAGGAGTTCATGGCAGCAGCCCATAGCTGCTACTAAGTCCTGAGTTAACCATGGCAGGCGTCTCCCTGAGATACCTTCCATGATTAATCTGTAAGTGAAAGTAAATAAACACATACACCCGAAAAAATCCTTTATTTGGAATAAAAGACAAAAAAAACCACCCTCTTTCACCACTTTATTAAAATCCCCAAATACCCCTCCAGGTCCGGCGTAATCCACACGAGGTCCCGCATCCAGCTCTGCTACATGAAGCTGACAGGAGCGGCAGTAGAACACCGCCGCTCCTGTGAGCTCCACGCAGCAACTGAAGTGAATCACTGAGGTAATGCCGGTGTGTGTGTGTGTGTGTGCGGTGATGATGGGTGCGGTAGTGCCAGTGTGTGTGCGGTGAAGATGTGGGCGGTAATGTCGGCATGTGTGCGATAATGTCGGCATGTGTGCGGTAATGTCGGGAGGTGTGCGGTGATGTCGGGAGGTGTGCGGTAATGTCGGGAGGTGTGCGGTAATGTCGGGAGGTGTGCGGTGACGTCGGGATGTGTGCGGTGACGTCGGGATGTGTGCGGTGACGTCGGGATGTGTGCGGTGACGTCGGGATGTGTGCGGTGACGTCGGGATGTGTGCGGTGACGTCGGGATGTGTGCGGTGACGTCGGGATGTGTGCGGTGACGTCGGGATGTGTGCGGTGACGTCGGGATGTGTGCGGTGACGTCGGGATGTGTGCGGTGACGTCGGGATGTGTGCGGTGACGTCGGGATTTGTGCGGTGACGTCGGGAGGTGTGCGGTGACGTCGGGAGGTGTGCGGTGACGTCGGGAGGTGTGCGGTGACGTCGGGAGGTGTGCGGTGATGTCGGGAGGTGTGCGGTGATGTCGGGATGTGTGCGGTGATGTCGGGATGTGTGCGGTGATGTCGGCAGGTGTGCGGTGATGTTGGGATGTGTGCGGTGATGTTGGGATGTGTGCGGTGATGTCGGGAGATGTGCGGTGATGTCGGGAGGTGTGCGGTGATGTCGGGAGGTGTGCGGTGATGTCGGGATGTGTGCGGTGATGTCGGGATGTGTTCGGTGATGTCGGGATGTGTGCGGTGATGTCGGGAGGTGTGCGGTGATGTCGGGATATGTGCGGTGATGTCGGGATGTGTGCGGTGATGTCGGGAGGTGTGCGGTGATGTCGGGATGTGTGCGGTGATGTCGGGAGGTGTGCGGTGATGTTGGGATGTGTGCGGTGATGTCGGGAGGTGTGCGGTGATGTCGGGATGTGTGCGGTGATGTCGGGATGTGTGCGGTGATGTCGGGATGTGTGCGGTGATGTCGGGATGTGTGCGGTGATGTCGGGATGTGTGCGGTGATGTCGGGATGTGTGCGGTGATGTCGGGAGGTGTGCGGTGATGTCGGGATGTGTGCGGTGATGTCGGGAGGTGTGCGGTGATGTCGGGATGTGTGCGGTGATGTCGGGAGGTGTGCGGTGATGTCGGGATGTGTGCGGTGATGTCGGGATGTGTGCGGTGATGTCGGGATGTGTGCGGTGACGTCGGGATGTGTGCGGTGACGTCGGGATGTGTGCGGTGACGTCGGGATGTGTGCGGTGACGTCGGGATTTGTGCGGTGACGTCGGGAGGTGTGCGGTGACGTCGGGAGGTGTGCGGTGACGTCGGGATGTGTGCGGTGATGTCGGGAGGTGTGCGGTGATGTCGGGATGTGTGCGGTGATGTCGGCAGGTGTGCGGTGATGTTGGGATGTGTGCGGTGATGTCGGGAGGTGTGCGGTGATGTCGGGAGATGTGCGGTGATGTCGGGAGGTGTGCGGTGATGTCGGGATGTGTGCGGTGATGTCGGGATGTGTGCGGTGATGTCGGGATGTGTGCGGTGATGTCGGGAGGTGTGCGGTGATGTCGGGATATGTGCGGTGATGTCGGGATGTGTGCGGTGATGTCGGGAGGTGTGCGGTGATGTCGGGATGTGTGCGGTGATGTCGGGATGTGTGCGGTGATGTCGGGAGGTGTGCGGTGATGTTGGGATGTGTGCGGTGATGTCGGGAGGTGTGCGGTGATGTCGGGAGGTGTGCGGTGATGTCGGGAGGTGTGCGGTGATGTCGGGATGTGTGCGGTGATGTCGGGAGGTGTGCGGTGATGTCGGGAGGTGTGCGGTGATGTCGGGATATGTGCGGTGATGTCGGGAGGTGTGCGGTGATGTCGGGATGTGTGCGGTGATGTCGGGATGTGTGCGGTGATGTCGGGATGTGTGCGGTGATGATGAGGGCTTTCTCTCTTGGCTAAAGAAAACTTATTTCACTAGAATCCGTTGCCTTTATTATCACACTTTTTGCAACGCAAGTGTGAAACTAGCTAAGGACGGCAGCCACAGTTTCCTGCCGAGGACTGTGGTCCCCGGAACTCGGCCTGGGGGCAGCAGAACTGAAGGAGAGTGGGCAGGGCCCGGGGGCAGCTGAAGTGACGAGGCCGAGTGGGCCCCCCAGCTCTCCAGGACCCCGGCATTTGCCCGGGTATGCCGGGTGCTGACGCCGGCCCTGGACACAATAGCCACCACTGAGTGGCTTGGAGGGTGTGTGCCGGATTCCCTACCGTGGATAGTGCGAGGACACTGGTAAAGGTGTTACAGGAGCCCCCTCCTTATGCCCCCCCTCCTTTCCCAGGAATCTCTTCAGGAGGAGAAAGGCATTAATATTTTCCTTGGGCTCCCATGATCTCTCCTCAAGACCAAAACCCATCCAGTCCATGAAAAGGGTTTTACCTTGTACCCTTTTTACGGCAAGGGTGGATTTTACCTCAAAGATGTCATCAGCAATGACTGGTGGAGACAAGGTACCAGGATTCTTGAAGTAGCAGCTCAGGACGACAGGTTTGAGGAGAGACACATGGAATGAGTTGGGGATCTGGAAGGAGACCAGAAGCTTCAGTTTGTAGGACACTGCATTGATCTGCTGGAGCACCTTGAAGGGACCAATAAAATGAGTCTCAGCTTGTAGGACGACATCTTGAAATGGATGTATTTAGAAGAGACTCATACCTTGTCACCAGGCTGGAACGAGGGAGGATCTAGACGTCTCTTATCTGCATGCCTTTTCATTTCGATGGAGGACTGCTCCAGGGAGGACTTTGTCTCCTCCCAAATATCGGAGAATCTCTTGACGAGAGAATCAGCTGCAGGGTTTCCAGAGGAGATAGCCACAGGGAACGGGATTTTTGGCTGCTGTCCATACACTATATGGAACAGAAAGTTAGTAGAGGACTCCTGATTATTGTAGGAGAACTCCTCCCATGAATGAAGCTTGATCCATTCGTTGTGGTGTTCGTTAACGAAATGGCACAAGAAATTTGTCACGATCTGTTTGACTTGCTCCACTTGGCTGTTGGATGGTAGGCCAACGAGAAGTCCAGCGTGACATCCAATAGCTTATAGGTAACCCTCCACAACTGAAATGTGAACTGGACGCCTCTATCGGACAGAGTGTGGAGAGGTTAACCGTGCAGGCGGAAAATGTGTTGAATTAAGTACTCGGAAAGCACTTGGGGTAGAAGGTGAACCAGACAGAGGAGTGAAATGGGCCATTTTAGCGAACCTGTCCACCACTACTCAGATGACAGAGCAACCAGAGGACCTCGACAGGTGGCTGATGAAGTCCATCGATATGTGCTGCCAAGGAGCAGACGGTACTGGTAAGGGAAGTAACTGCCCAGAAGAATGCTTCTTAGGGGTCCTGTTGCAAGCACACGAGGGACAGGCTAAGACAAACTCCACGATCTCTTGGCGTTGACCACCATTAGAGCTGATAAATTAGCTGAGTAGTCTTCTTCAGCAGCACACGGATAAGGGACCGGAACAACTAGCAAAGCATCTCTAAGGTTAGACCACGTTGCCCAGGCACCTCCTAAAAGCTTGAGGATGCCTTAAATACCTACTACCTATCAGTCATAGGCTGAGAGGCACTTCTGGGTTACGACATGCAGCCCTAAGTGTGCTCCCAGGAGGGTTATGCAGCATGCCCAGACAATGGGAGTCGGGGACACACAAGCCACGGTTGAGTGGGTAGGAGGGTGAGTGTGCTGACGTCCCCGTTGAGGTAAGGGAGCAGGACAGTGTGGAGACGCCAGTAACGGTGTTAGGCCGGGGCCACACGGGGACTAATGCGATCCTCGCATGACACTCGGCTCATGCTGGCAGCACAGCCAGCGCTGAGGAGAGGAGGGCCGGCGCTGCAGAGGAGAGGGAGGGATTTACAGTCATATGAAAAAGTTTGGGCACCCCTATTAATGTTAACCTTTTTTCTTTATAACAATTTGGGTTTTTGCTATTTCAGTGTCATATATCTAATAACTGATGGACTGAGTAATATTTCTGGATTGAAATGAGGTTTATTGTACTAACAGAAAAGGTGCAATCCGCATTTAAACAAAATTTGACCAGTGCAAAAGTATGGGCACCCTTATCAATTTCTTGATTTGAACACTCCTAACTACTTTTTACTGACTTACTAAAGCACTAAATTCATTTTGTAACCTCATTGAGCTTTGACCTTCATAGGCAGGTGTATCCAATCATGAGAAAAGGTATTTAAGGTGGCCACTTGCAAGTTGCTCTCCTACTTGAATCTCCTATGAAGAGTGGCATCATGGGCTCCTCAAAACAACTCTCAAATGATCTGAAAACAAAGATTATTCAACATAGTTGTTCAGGGGAAGGTACAAAAAGATGTCTCAGAGATTTAACCTGTCAGTTTCCACTGTGAGGAACATAGTAAGGAAATGGAAGAACACAGGTACAGTTCTTGTTAAGCCCAGAAGTGGCAGGCCAAGAAAAATATCAGAAAGGCAGAGAAGAGGAATGGTGAGAACAGTCAAGGACAATCCACAGACCACCTCCAAAGACCTGCAGCATCATCTTGCTGCAGATGGTGTCAATGTGCATTGGTCAACAATACAGCGCACGTTGCACAAGGAGAAGCTGTATGGGAGAGTGATGTGAAAGAAGCCGTTTCTGCAGCACGCCACAAACAGAGTCGCCTGAGGTATGCAAAAGCACATTTGGACAAGCCAGTTACATTTTGGAAGAAGGTCCTGTGGACTGATGAAACAAAGATTGAGTTGTTTGGTCATACAAAAAGGCGTTATGCATGGAGGCAAAAAAACACGGCATTCCAAGAAAAGCACTTGCTACCCACAGTAACATTTGGTGGAGGTTCCATCATGCTTTGGGGCTGTGTGGCCAATGCCGGCACCGGGAATCTTGTTACAGTTGAGGATCGCATGGATTCAACTCAGTATCAGCAGATTCTTGACAATAATGTGCAAGAATCAGTGATGAAGTTGAAGTTACGCAGGGGATGGATATTTCAGCAAGACAATGATCCAAAATACCGCTCCAAATCTACTCAGGCATTCATGCAGAGGGACAATTACAATGTTCTGGAATGGCCATCCCAGTCCCCAGACCTGAATATCATTGAACATCTGTGGGATGATGTGAAGCGGCTGTCCATGCTCGAGACCATCAAACTTAACTGAACTGGAATTGTTTTGTAAACAGGAATGGTCAAATCTACCTTCATCCAGGATCCAGGAACTCATTAAAAGCTACAGGAAGCGACTAGAGGCTGTGATTTCTGCAAAAGGAGGATCTACAAAATATTAATGCAAGTTTATGTTGAGGTGCCCATACTTTTGCACCGGTCAAATTTTGTTTAAATGCGGATTGCACATTTTCTGTTAGTACAATAAACCTCATTTCAATCCAGAAATATTACTCAGTCCATCAGTTATTAGAGATATGAAACTGAAATAGCTGTTGCAAAAAAAACAAATTGTTATAAAGAAAAAAGGTTAACATTAATAGGGGTGCCTAAACTTTTTCATATGACTGTATCTCCCTTTCTCCTCCGTTGCCGGCTATTGCCATTCTCGCACTGCACTCACGGTACACCGGCATTCTGCGAGTGCAGTGCGATCTTTCTCTCGCCCCATAGACTTGAATGGGTGCGAGAGAATGAGTCTCGCATTACACCCGCAGCATGCTGCGATTGTTTTCTCAGTCCAATTGGGGCCGAGAAAATAATCGCTCATGGGCGCTGACACACAGGCTAATATTGGTCCGAGTGGAATGTGATGTTTTATCGCACTCCACTCGCTCCGATTTTCATGCCGTGTGTCTTAGGCCTAATAGTGAGTGTTAACCCCTTACTGACTGCTATTCTCTATCAGCCTATCACTAAGTAGTTACATAGAGAGTACACATGAGAGGAAGCGCCTGTCCTGCACCTTTTGTGGTGGCGCAGAATTGAAAAAGTGCAACAAATTTTGATAACAAGAAATATCTCGTCTTTTGCCATTTTTAAGATTTTTATTTCCACCAGGCCCCCCCCCCCTTTCCCCCATTACAATGTATAATTGTCAATATTCCACACTGTGACAAACCCTCAGCTGTGTGAGCAGGACTGGTTTCCTTTAGCTTTATAATAAGTTGTAAAATGCAGCAGTGGCAGTGCTCATCAGTGACCGTTCATACTACGCTATCCTCATCCATGTCCCTTGCAGTTTTTATTGTTGCCTTTGTCCATTTACATGCTTGTTCTGGTGATTCCCCAGCCCTCTGAGGTTGCCTCGTCCTCCCGGCTCCCCGTTCATCCTCTTTATGTCTTTCAGGTCCTCTTTTATTTTGATATAGTTTTCACCGTCATTTTCACCGTTGAGATTGCGTTGAAGGTAACGGAGCCCCTGGCCGCGTCGTCGTCCGCTCCATCTCTGCTCCGCACTAACACATCGCTGCCCCCTGTCTGCCGCTCTCTGCACCTGCAGTAACCACTCTCTTGCTCTGTCTTTCAGATTCTAGGAAACGCTGATTACGTTTTCACTAGCATTTTCACTTTAGAAATCATCCTTAAGGTAAACGGCAAAAAAAACAACAAAAAACGTAAACATAGTCTGTAGGGTCTGCGGCCTGATTACCTACCTTAAAGGTAGTGTGGGGCCACGACATATAGGAATATGCGGTGCGGCCTGTTGAGCCGCTCTATACGCGCATGTTCACATAGAGTCATGGGTCCCAATAATTGTGGAGGATTCTCTTAAAAGTGCAAACCAGACCTAGTGACCCCAGGGCACCCTAACCCCATCAGTAAGCATTCGCCCTTCGTCAGGACGCAGACTCTACCTCTTTGCATGGTGTCACGCGTTTGCATGGTAGAAGCTGCTCTGGTTTGCGGTCAGCTGTGAGCTATAAACGTGAGGATCAGCCATAACATCCAGGACTCTTCACCGATCTTCTGGAGTCCGGGTCTTGCTTTCTGGTTATGGCGGCTCAGTGTGTGTCTGTGTGGCTGCACTTGCTCATTATAAGGCAGCGCTGCATGCGTGCACGCCACCCATCACGGTACGTCCGCTCACATACCTTGTGCGTCTTGGCTTTTAGATGACGGCGTACGGGGCCTTCCTACACAAGGGATCCTTCTGCAGGAATTATTTTAATATTCTGGACCTACTGGTGGTCAGCGTCTCCCTCATCTCATTCGGCATACAGTAAGTGAGCCCCCCGAGTGGAGGCTTGATGTCTGACCCTCGCCCGCTCTCTTCGGCTTGGACCCTATTACACATCTTCTCTTCTCATGTCCTAGGTCAAGCGCTATCAACGTGGTGAAGATATTGCGGGTTCTGCGAGTTCTGCGACCCCTCAGGGCTATTAACAGAGCAAAAGGCCTCAAGGTTGGTGACAATGATATGTCTTTGGGTGCAGGAGCTGCTCTCTGCCCCTCACATATTGGGGCCCCCCGTTAGGTCACAAAAGACCTCTGAGAGGCATCTCCAATAATTATTTTTTTTATTCATCTGATTTCCCCTGTAACTGGAATATTAGTCCCTAGTTATAGTGGAAATGCAGCCTCCTGATTGACCCAGCATCTTCTGCTCCCCCCTAGACCTAGTGATCACATGACCACCGCATCAGGAGCAGAAAGTGCAATATTGCATGTTACTGCTGCATACACAGCCCTTGTTCACCGCTGAGTATACAGTAATCAGGAAGACAGAGACAGTTATAAACCATCTCTGCCTTCTCTATGTGGAGCTCGGCTGTGTCTGACACCGTCTTCTCGCTCCCGCAGCTGCACAATTGCATGCAGCTTCTCTGCTATGCCGTGACATTTCAGAACATCACTGCAGAGTTGAATGAAGACCCCCCTGGACATTTAAAGTCTATGGGTGGTTGTTAATACTTGTGTTTTACAGAAAACACTGACTTTAATTTATTTGGACCCGATGCTCTGAGAGCAGCATGGTCGCTCATCGGGCTGATAGACTTACAATTACAGTGAGGAGAAAGGTTGGAATTAGGCCCCCTATTTTAGTGATTGTTGGGGCCCCCAGCGGACAGACTTCTATCCAGTGATGGTTGCATATTCGGATAGTAGCATGTGAGCAGTGGATAACCGCCCTGCACCTTCCCTGTCCTCCGCAGCACGTGGTCCAGTGCGTCTTCGTGGCCATTCGCACCATCGGTAACATCGTGATTGTGACGACTCTGCTGCAGTTTATGTTCGCCTGTATCGGGGTGCAGCTGTTCAAGGTGAGCGGCAACACAAAGACCAGGGGTCTTCTTTAGTGCCATTAGTTTTGCTCTGGTCTGGAGTGAGCGGTATCCTCACCACATGCTGAGAAACACTTGGGGTCATGTCCTGCTGATCAGTTATATGAGAGGCGGGGCTTTATTGGTGGGTGGGGCTTATATCCTGCAGTAGACAAAGCTGGGGGGAGGCTCCTGCTGCAAGTGGGAGGAGAGACATGAAGATTTCCTGATATTTCTCTGTTTTACATGTAATATGGGACAAAGTAGGGTCAAAGGAAAGACGGCACTGTGGGAGTATTAATCACTGATAACGCTCCAATCTGTGATTTCAGGGGAAGCTGTACAGCTGCTCCGACAGCTCGAAGATTACAGAGGCCGAGTGCAAGTACGTTGTGTGTCCGAAATGTTATGTTTTCTGAATGTATTCTTACTGTGAGTGAAGTGGAGCATTCTTCTTTACATCCAGAGACTGAAATCTGTTTTTACCTATTACTTCTCACAGCTGAGAGTTTGTTACATTTGAATCTAGGCTAAACAGTCCTCTGTGAGCAAAGCAGCCAGCATTGCATTGTAACGCACTATCAGCTGTGCCTGGGCCCTTAGTAACAGTTTTGAACATCAGGGCACTGAGATGGGACCACTTTTCTTTACCTCTTCAATGACACAGTCAGTAGCTACCAGTAGCTGGGTGGCACGGTGGCTCAGTGGTTAGCACTGCAGTCTTGCAGCACTGGGGTCCTGGGTTCGAATCCCACCAAGGACAACATCTGAAAGGAGTTTGTATGTTCTCCCCGTGTTTGCGTGCCCCACAATGTATTCATGGGGTGAACATTGCTCTCCTCAAAGGCTGCTTTCACACCTCCGGTTTTTCCTGTGCGGCACAATCCGGCGCTTTGCAGAAAAAACGCAACTGTTTTTTATTGCCGCCGGTTGCGTTTTTTTGCATAGACTTACATTAGTGCCGTATTGTGCCGCATGGGCTTGCTTTTCGTCCGGTTTTTGCCAATTTAGCCAATGCGGCGGCCGGATGGAACGTTGCCTGGCACGTTTTTTTGTCTGGAAAAAAAAAACGTATCTCGACGCATCCGGCCGATGCAGCGCGATTTGCAATGCATGCCTATGGACGCCACATGCGTTTTCTTCCACTGTGCATGCTCAGTAGCCTGCCGCAAGAGGCAAAAACTGGACGGGCCGCATGTAAAAAACGTATGCAAAGGATGCGGTATTGTCGCCGCATCTGTTGCATAGGTTTTAGTGCCGGATTGGCCGGCTCTGCTAAAACCGGAGGTGTGAAAGCCGCCTTACACTAAAGATGGACTTTCTCATGAGCCGGTCTTCCGGCCGGTTTTGAGCTCATCTTGACCACATCTTTTCCTCTGTTTTAATACCAGGACTCCGCTCAAAACGTCTAACATATGCCAATAAAATGTCAAAGGTTTTCTAAAAGTTCCTCATTACAGGGAGCCGGTCAGGGCGATTTTACTACCCGCACTGTCCTAGCCCCACAGTATAAGGGATATATCTATCTGATTGCCAGCGGTGAGACATCAAGCTTTAAAGGGACTTGGTCACTCCCAAAATGCAAATTAAACTACTTAAATATGTATACACTGGACTGATCCACATAAGAATTATACCTGCAGTGTACATGTTACACACGGAAGATTGACTTTTACTTTGTATGCATATAATCATGGCCGAGGGCTCAGTGCACCGTTACATCGCACAATTTGCATATCCACCACTGTCCCTGATCCTGATTGACGGCACTTGTTTGCCCAGAGCGATCGCTGCCTGAACTCAATCCATGTTCCTGGGTATGTGCACCGACAATGGAGGAGCCCAGCGCCATGTACACAGTGAGTGAGCAGGCACACTCTGGTCCATGCCTCCTCTCTGAAGCCACTTGCTCATTATACATCCACTGAATCAGTGGCTACAGACAGGACCCAGGGATCAGAGTGCAGCTACAGAGAGGACCCAGGGATCAGAGTGCAGCTAGAGACAGGACCCAGGGATCAGAGCGCAGCTACAGACAGGAGCCATGGATCAGAGCGCAGCTACAGACAGGACCCAGGGATCAGAGCGCAGCTACAGACAGGACCCAGGGATCAGAGTGCAGCTACAGAGAGGACCCAGGGATCAGAGCGCAGCTACAGACAGGACCCAGGGATCAGAGCACAGCTACAGACAGGACCCAGGGATCAGAGCGCAGCTACAGACAGGACCCAGGGATCAGAGTGCAGCTACAGACAGGACCCAGGGATCAGAGCGCAGCTACAGACAGGACCCAGGGATCAGAGCACAGCTACAGACAGGACCCAGGGATCAGAGCGCAGCTACAGACAGGACCCAGGGATCAGAGCGCAGCTACAGACAGGACCCAGGGGTCAGAGCGCAGCTACAGACAGGACCCAGGGATCAGAGCGCAGCTACAGAGAGGACCCAGGGATCAGAGCGCAGCTACAGACAGGACCCAGGGGTCAGAGCGCAGCTACAGACAGGACCCAGGGATCAGAGCGCAGCTACAGACAGGACCCAGGGATCAGAGCGCAGCTACAGACAGGACCCAGGGATCAGAGCGCAGCTACAGACAGGACCCAGGGATCAGAGCGCAGCTACAGACAGGACCCAGGGGTCAGAGCGCAGCTACAGACAGGACCCAGGGATCAGAGCGCAGCTACAGACAGGACCCAGGGATCAGAGCGCAGCTACAGACAGGACCCAGGGATCAGAGCGCAGCTACAGAGAGGACCCAGGGATCAGAGCGCAGCTACAGACAGGACCCAGGGATCAGAGCGCAGCTACAGACAGGACCCAGGGATCAGAGCACAGCTACAGACAGGACCCAGGGATCAGAGCGCAGCTACAGACAGGACCCAGGGGTCAGAGCGCAGCTACAGACAGGACCCAGGGATCAGAGCGCAGCTACAGACAGGACCCAGGGATCAGAGCGCAGCTACAGACAGGACCCAGGGATCAGAGCGCAGCTACAGACAGGACCCAGGGATCAGAGCGCAGCTACAGACAGGACCCAGGGATCAGAGCGCAGCTACAGACAGGACCCAGGGATCAGAGCGCAGCTACAGACAGGACCCAGGGGTCAGAGCGCAGCTACAGACAGGACCCAGGGGTCAGAGCGCAGCTACAGACAGGACCCAGGGATCAGAGCGCAGCTACAGAGAGGACCCAGGGGTCAGAGCGCAGCTACAGACAGGACCCAGGGATCAGAGCACAGCTACAGACAGGACCCAGGGATCAGAGCGCAGCTACAGACAGGACCCAGGGATCAGAGCGCAGCTACAGACAGGAACCAGGGATCAGAGTGAGCTACAGACAGGACCCAGGGGTCAGAGCGCAGCTACAGACAGGACCCAGGGATCAGAGCGCAGCTACAGACAGGACCCAGGGATCAGAGCACAGCTACAGACAGGACCCAGGGGTCAGAGCGCAGCTACAGACAGGACCCAGGGATCAGAGCGCAGCTACAGACAGGACCCAGGGATCAGAGTGCAGCTACAGAGAGGACCCAGGGGTCAGAGCGCCGCTACAGACAGGACCCAGGGGTCAGAGCGCCGCTACAGACAGGACCCAGGGATCAGAGCGCAGCTACAGACAGGACCCAGGGGTCAGAGCACAGCTACAGACAGGACCCAGGGGTCAGAGCGCAGCTACAAACAGGACCCAGGGATTAGAGCGCAGCTACAGACAGGACCCAGGGATCAGAGTGCAGCTACAGAGAGGACCCAGGGGTCAGAGCGCAGCTACAGACAGGACCCAGGGATCAGAGCGCAGCTACAGACAGGACCCAGAGATCAGAGCGCAGCTACAGACAGGACCCAGGGATCAGAGCGCAGCTACAGACAGGACCAAGGGATCAGAGTGCAGCTACAGACAGGACCCAGGGATCAGAGTGCAGCTACAGACAGGACCCAGGGATCAGAGCACAGCTACAGACAGGACCCAGGGATCAGAGCACAGCTACAGACAGGACCCAGGGATCAGAGCGCAGCTACAGACAGGACCCAGGGATCAGAGTGCAGCTACAGAGAGGACCCAGGGGTCAGAGCGCAGCTACAGACAGGACCCAGGGATCAGAGCGCAGCTACAGACAGGAGCCAGGGATCAGAGCGCAGCTACAGACAGGACCCAGGGATCAGAGCGCAGCTGCAGACAGGAGCCAGGGATCAGAGTGCAGCTAGAGACAGGACCCAGGGATCAGAGCGCAGCTGCAGACAGGAGCCAGGGATCAGAGCGCAGCTAGAGACAGGACCCAGGTTTAGAGTGCAGCTACAGACAGGAGCCATGGATCAGAGCGCAGCTACAGACAGGAGCCAGGGATCAGAGCGCAGCTACAGACAGGAGCCAGGGATCAGAGTGCAGCTAGAGACAGGACCCAGGGATCAGAGTGCAGCTAGAGACAGGAGCCAGGGATCAGAGTGCAGCTAGAGACAGGAGCCAGGGATCAGAGTGCAGCTACAGACAGGACCCAGGGATCAGAGTGCAGCTGCAGACAGGAGCCAGGGATCAGAGTGCAGCTAGAGACAGGACCCAGGGATCACAGCGCAGCTGCAGACAGGAGCCATGGATCAGAGTGCAGCTGCAGACAGGAGCCAGGGATCAGAGCGCAGCTACAGACAGGACCCAGGGATCAGAGCGCAGCTGCAGACAGGAGCCAGGGATCAGAGTGCAGCTAGAGACAGGACCCAGGGATCAGAGCGCAGCTGCAGACAGGAGCCAGGGATCAGAGTGCAGCTAGAGACAGGACCCAGGTTTAGAGTGCAGCTAGAGACAGGACCCAGGGATCAGAGTGCAGCTACAGACAGGAGCCAGGGATCAGAGCGCAGCTACAGACAGGAGCCAGGGATCAGAGTGCAGCTAGAGACAGGACCCAGGGATCAGAGTGCAGCTAGAGACAGGACCCAGGGATCAGAGTGCAGCTAGAGACAGGAGCCAGGGATCAGAGTGCAGCTACAGACAGGACCCAGGGATCAGAGTGCAGCTGCAGACAGGAGCCAGGGATCAGAGTGCAGCTAGAGACAGGACCCAGGGATCACAGCGCAGCTGCAGACAGGAGCCATGGATCAGAGTGCAGCTACAGACAGGAGCCAGGGATCAGAGTGCAGCTGCAGACAGGACCCAGGGATCAGAGTGCAGCTACAGACAGGACCCAGGGATCAGAGTGCAGCTACAGACTGGACCCAGGGATCAGAATGCAGCTGCAGACAGGACCCAGGGATCAGAGTGCAGCTGCAGACAGGACCCAGGGATCAGAGTGCAGCTGGAGACAGGAGCCATGGATCAGAGTGCAGCTGCAGACAGGAGCCATGAATCAGAGTGCAGCTGCAGACAGGAGCCATGGATCAGAGTGCAGCTACAGACAAAAGCCAGGGATCAGAGTGCAGCTACAGACAGGACCCAGGGATCAGAGTGCAGCTGTAGACTGGAGCCAGGGATCAGAGCGCAGCTGTAGACTGGAGCCATGAATCACAGCGCAGCTGTAGACATGATCCGGTGATCAGAGCGCAGATGTAGACAGGAGCCTGAGATAAGACCGCGGCTGCAAACAGCAGCCAGATTTTGGAGTGCGTCCGCAGACAGCAGCCAGGGATCAAAGTGCAGAAGAAAGGGACCAGAGTTCAATCGCAGACAGTAGCCAGGGGTCAGGGCAATGCGGAGCAAATATGCAACCAGGTAAACGGTTGGAAATGTAGATGCAGCTCTGGATGTGACTGGAGTATAACATAGCATGTAACTAAAGATCGGATGAAGGTCAGTAAAGTGATGGGACTAATCATTAAATGTTGTGCTGTGCAGGGGGAAGTACATCACTTACAAGGACGGCGACGTGTCACAGCCGATGATCCAGGAACGCAACTGGGAGAACAGCAAATTCGACTTCGATAATGTCCTGGATGCAATGATGGCGCTATTCACAGTCTCCACCTTCGAGGGTTGGCCGGAGTGAGTTGTGGGGATGCGGAGAGTTTGAGGCTTCTTTCTTTCCAATTCTGACCTGTGTCCGGTATTGCAACTACACTGAAATGAATAAGCTGCAATACCAGTCACAACCTGTGGACAGATGTAGCACTGTTTTTTTGAAAAAAGGGGTCATGTAAATCTTGGACAACCCCTTTATTAAACACTATGAATTTCTGAATGAATCATGTCCCTTCTTACAGAGGACGTGTCACTATGTGCCATGGTGATGATAGATCCAGTCACTGACTGACGCCGGTGGATCGGTATTATTAGCTCCTGTGGGGGCCGCGCTTTATCACAAGGCTTAATCAAATCCATCTATTATTTTATAAAGCTGTGTAATATCTGCGGTGACGACACTGATTAGCATCCGTGTCCTCAGAAAACCAAATCTTCATTAGATTGTGAAAGGAAATATCTGCTTTGTCCGCGGCTTCTTTTTTATGACAGTGCCAACATTTTTCTCCACGTAAGAGGCGGCAGATGGGGCTCATGCGGCCCAAGGTTTTCTGGCATCAGGCAGAGAACCCATTAGGTTGGTGCATCCTGTAAACACCGGCCCAAATTATAGAAAGACGACGCCGCGTCTGAACTCATAGACGCCATAATTACACCAAAAACACCGAAATGCGGGGACACAAAGAGGAGAAGGTGAACACAGCTCCAAGACATCCTCTCCTCCAGACCCCACCATCCCCCTCCTCCACATGCCTCTGTCCCCCTCCTCCAGACCGCACCATCCCCCTCCTCCACATGCCTCTGTCCCCCTCCTCCAGACCCCACTGTCCCCCTCCTCCACATGCCTCTGTCCCCCTCCTCCAAACCCCACCATCCCCCTCCTCCACATGCCACTGTCCTCCTCCTCCAGACCCCACTGTCCCTCTCCTCCACATGCCTCTGTCCCCCTCCTCCACATCCCACTGTCCCCCTCCTCCACATGCCTCTGTCCCCCTCCTCCAAACCCCACCATCCCCCTCCTCCACATGCCACTGTCCCCCTCCTTCAGACCCCACCATCCCCCTCCTCCACATGCCTCTGTCCCCCTCCTGCACATCACACTGTCCCCCTCCTCCAGACCCCACTGTCCTCCTCCTCCAAACTCCACCATCCCCCTCCTCCACATGCCTCTGTCCCCCTCCTCCAGACCCCACCATCCCCCTCCTCCACATGCCTCTGTCCTCCTCCTCCAGACCCCACTGTCCCCCCTCCTCCACATGCCTCTGTCCCCCTCCTTCAGACCCCACCATCCCCCTCCTCCACATGCCTCTGTCCCCCTCCTGCACATCACACTGTCCCCCTCCTTCAGACCCCACCATCCCCCTCCTCCAGACCCCACCATCCCCCTCCTCCACATGCCTCTGTCCCCCTCCTGCACATCACACTGTCCCCCTCCTCCAGACCCCACTGTCCTCCTCCTCCAAACTCCACCATCCCCCTCCTCCACATGCCTCTGTCCCCCTCCACCAGACCCCACCATCCCCCTCCTCCACATGCCTCTGTCCTCCTCCTCCTCCTCCAGACCCCACTGTCCCCCCTCCTCCACATGCCTCTGTCCCCCTCCTTCAGACCCCACCATCCCCCTCCTCCACATGCCTCTGTCCCCCTCCTGCACATCACACTGTCCCCCTCCTCCACATGCCTCTGTCCCCCTCCTCCACATGCCTCTGTCCCCCTCCTCCACATGCCTCTGTCCCCCTCCTCCACATCCCACTGTCCCCCTCCTCCAAACCCCACCATCCCCCTCCTCCACATCCCACTGTCCCCCTCCTTCAGACCCCACCATCCCCCTCCTCCACATGCTTCTGTCCCCCTCCTCCACATCCCACTGTCCCCCTCCTCCAAACCCCACCATCACCCTTCTCCACATCCCACTGTCCCCCTCCTCCAGACCCCACCATCCCCCTTCTCCACATGCCTCTGTCCCCCTCCTCCACATCCCACTGTCCCCCTCCTCCAGACCCCACCATCCCCCTTCTCCACATCCCACTGTCCCCCTCCTCCAGACCCCACCATCCCCCTCCTCCACATGCCACTGTCCCCCTCCTTCAGACCCCACCATCCCCCTCCTCCACATGCCTCTGTCCCCCTCCTCCAGACCCCACTGTCCCCCTCCTCCACATGCCTCTGTCCCCCTCCTCCAAACCCCACCATCCCCCTCCTCCACATGCCACTGTCCTCCTCCTCCAGACCCCACTGTCCCTCTCCTCCACATGCCTCTGTCCCCCTCCTCCACATCCCACTGTCCCCCTCCTCCACATGCCTCTGTCCCCCTCCTCCAAACCCCACCATCCCCCTCCTCCACATGCCACTGTCCCCCTCCTTCAGACCCCACCATCCCCCTCCTCCACATGCCTCTGTCCCCCTCCTGCACATCACACTGTCCCCCTCCTCCAGACCCCACTGTCCTCCTCCTCCAAACTCCACCATCCCCCTCCTCCACATGCCTCTGTCCCCCTCCTCCAGACCCCACCATCCCCCTCCTCCACATGCCTCTGTCCTCCTCCTCCAGACCCCACTGTCCCCCCTCCTCCACATGCCTCTGTCCCCCTCCTTCAGACCCCACCATCCCCCTCCTCCACATGCCTCTGTCCCCCTCCTGCACATCACACTGTCCCCCTCCTTCAGACCCCACCATCCCCCTCCTCCAGACCCCACCATCCCCCTCCTCCACATGCCTCTGTCCCCCTCCTGCACATCACACTGTCCCCCTCCTCCAGACCCCACTGTCCTCCTCCTCCAAACTCCACCATCCCCCTCCTCCACATGCCTCTGTCCCCCTCCTCCAGACCCCACCATCCCCCTCCTCCACATGCCTCTGTCCTCCTCCTCCAGACCCCACTGTCCCCCCTCCTCCACATGCCTCTGTCCCCCTCCTTCAGACCCCACCATCCCCCTCCTCCACATGCCTCTGTCCCCCTCCTGCACATCACACTGTCCCCCTCCTCCACATGCCTCTGTCCCCCTCCTCCACATGCCTCTGTCCCCCTCCTCCACATGCCTCTGTCCCCCTCCTCCACATCCCACTGTCCCCCTCCTCCACATCCCACTGTCCCCCTCCTTCAGACCCCACCATCCCCCTCCTCCACATGCCTCTGTCCCCCTCCTCCACATCCCACTGTCCCCCTCCTCCAAACCCCACCATCCCCCTTCTCCACATCCCACTGTCCCCCTCCTCCAGACCCCACCATCCCCCTTCTCCACATGCCTCTGTCCCCCTCCTCCACATCCCACTGTCCCCCTCCTCCAGACCCCACCATCCCCCTTCTCCACATCCCACTGTCCCCCTCCTCCAGACCCCACCATCCCCCTCCTCCACATGCCACTGTCCCCCTCCTTCAGACCCCACCATCCCCCTCCTCCACATGCCTCTGTCCCCCTCCTCCACATCCCACTGTCCCCCTCCTCCAAACCCCACCATCCCCCTTCTCCACATCCCACTGTCCCCCTCCTCCAGACCCCACCATCCCCCTTCTCCACATGCCTCTGTCCCCCTCCTCCACATCCCACTGTCCCCCTCCTCCAGACCCCACCATCCCCCTTCTCCACATCCCACTGTCCCCCTCCTCCAGACCCCACCATCCCCCTTCTCCACATGCCTCTGTCCCCCTCCTCCAGACCCCACCATCCCCCTTCTCCACATCCCACTGTCCCCCTCCTCCAGACCCCACCATCCCCCTCCTCCACATGCCACTGTCCCCCTCCTTCAGACCCCACCATCCCCCTCCTCCACATGCCTCTGTCCCCCTCCTCCACATCCCACTGTCCCCCTCCTCCAGACCCCACCATCCCCCTTCTCCACATCCCACTGTCCCCCTCCTCCAGACCCCACCATCCCCCTTCTCCACATGCCTCTGTCCCCCTCCTGCACATCACACTGTCCCCCTCCTTCAGACCCCACCATCCCCCTCCTCCACATGCCTCTGTCCCCCTCCTGCACATCACACTGTCCCCCTCCTCCAGACCCCACTGTCCTCCTCCTCCAAACTCCACCATCCCCCTCCTCCACATGCCTCTGTCCCCCTCCTCCAGACCCCACTGTCCCCCCTCCTCCACATGCCTCTGTCCCCCTCCTTCAGACCCCACCATCCCCCTCCTCCACATGCCTCTGTCCCCCTCCTGCACATCACACTGTCCCCCTCCTCCACATGCCTCTGTCCCCCTCCTCCACATGCCTCTGTCCCCCTCCTCCACATGCCTCTGTCCCCCTCCTCCACATCCCACTGTCCCCCTCCTCCAAACCCCACCATCCCCCTCCTCCACATGCCACTGTCCCCCTCCTTCAGACCCCACCATCCCCCTCCTCCACATGCCTCTGTCCCCCTCCTCCACATCCCACTGTCCCCCTCCTCCACATGCCTCTGTCCCCCTCCTCCACATGCCTCTGTCCCCCTCCTCCACATGCCTCTGTCCCCCTCCTCCACATCCCACTGTCCCCCTCCTCCACATCCCACTGTCCCCCTCCTTCAGACCCCACCATCCCCCTCCTCCACATGCCTCTGTCCCCCTCCTTCAGACCCCACCATCCCCCTCCTCCACATGCCACTGTCCCCCTCCTTCAGACCCCACCATCCCCCTCCTCCACATGCCTCTGTCCCCCTCCTGCACATCACACTGTCCCCCTCCTCCAGACCCCACTGTCCTCCTCCTCCAAACTCCACCATCCCCCTCCTCCACATGCCTCTGTCCCCCTCCTCCAGACCCCACCATCCCCCTCCTCCACATGCCTCTGTCCCCCTCCTTCAGACCCCACCATCCCCCTCCTCCACATGCCTCTGTCCCCCTCCTGCACATCACACTGTCCCCCTCCTCCAGACCCCACTGTCCTCCTCCTCCAAACTCCACCATCCCCCTCCTCCACATCCCACTGTCCCCCTCCTCCAGACCCCACCATCCCCCTCCTCCACATGCCACTGTCCCCCTCCTTCAGACCCCACCATCCCCCTCCTCCACATGCCTCTGTCCCCCTCCTGCACATCATACTGTCCCCCTCCTCCAGACCCCACTGTCCTCCTCCTCCAAACTCCACCATCCCCCTCCTCCACATGCCTCTGTCCCCCTCCTCCAGACCCCACTATCCCCCTCCTCCACATGCCTCTGTACCCCTCCTCTAAATCTCTCTGTCCCCTCCTTCAGACCCCACCATCCCCTCCTCTACATCCCTCTGTCCCCTCCTCCAGACCCCACTATCCCCCTCCTCCACACCCTTCTTTCCCCTTCTTTAGATCCCACTGTCTCCCTTCTGCACGTCCCTCTGTACCCTCCTCCAGACCCCGGTGTCCCACATCCTTTTGTCCCCCCCTCCAGACCCCAATGTCACCCTCCTCCACATCCTTCTATCCCTTCCTCCAGACCCCACAGTCCACTCCTCCACGTCCCACTGTCCACTCTCCCACATCCCTTTTTTTTGCTCTCCTTCAGAACTCACTGTCACCCTCTTCCACATCTTTATGGTCCCCCTTTCCAGACCACACTGCCCCCCTCCTCCACATCCTACTGTTGCCCCCAAGACCGCACCATCCCTCTCCTCCATGTCCCTCTGCCCCCTCCTCCAGACCCTACTGTCCTTTTTCCTCCACATCACTGTCCCCTATTGTAGACCCCACCATCTCCCTTCCCCATATCCTTCTGTCCCCCCTGAAGAACCCACCGTCTCCCTCCTCAACGTCCCTCTGTCCCCTCCTCCAGACCCCACTGTCTCCCTCCTCAACGTCCCTCTGTCCCCTCCTCCAGACCCCACTGTCTCCCTCCTCAACGTCCCTCTGTCCCCTCCTCCAGACCCCACTGTCTCCCTCCTCAACGTCCCTCTGTCCCCTCCTCCAGACCCCACCGTCTCCCTTCTCCACGTCCCTCTGTGCCCCACAAAGATGTTCCCCAAGCCGATGAGCTCATGTGTCATCTACATTGCATTCTGGGATGGGAGGAGAGGAGCAGCCCAGACAAGTGATGAGCTATGGGGACATGACTGGTTTTGAGCCCAGATTTGACTGCTCGGCCACACAGCGGACGGCTGCAGATACTGCCTGTGATTTACAGGTGCTGAAAATCGGACTATAGTAGTCCGTCCTGCAATTTTTTTACAAGCAGACCTGAAGTCTGGAGCAAAAGTGTATTGATGTGAGTGTAATGCAGAGGTTACAGGTGCATTACGTGCAGATTCATGCTATACAGTGAAGTGATGGACGCTCTTCATGCACAGTGCCCCCTGCAGGGTGCTGATGGACTAGCCACGACGTGAGGCCTCGCTGTGACTTATGTGGGTCGGTGACAGACGCTGTCTCTTGTGCTTTTTTCAGGCTGCTGTATAGAGCCATTGACTCCCACACTGAGGACATAGGTCCCATCTACAACCACCGAGTGGAGATTTCCATCTTTTTCATCATCTACATCATTATAATCGCCTTCTTCATGATGAACATTTTCGTAGGTTTCGTCATTGTCACGTTTCAGGAGCAGGGAGAACAGGAATATAAGAACTGTGAGCTGGACAAGAACCAGGTATGGCAGACTGAGCGATACCAGTGAGGATGCGGTATGGAAGACTGAGCGATACCAGTGAGGATGCGGTATGGAAGACTGAGCGATACCAGTGAGGATGCGGAATGGGAGACTGAGCGATACCAGTGAGGATGCGGTATGGGAGACTGAGCGATACCCGTGAGGATGCGGTATGGAAGACTGAGCGATACCAGTGAGGATGCGGTATGGAAGACTGAAATAGTTAAAACAATCACCAACACACAAAGTGAAATGCTAATACAATATAAAGGCTAAAAAAGTAGTCCTACTGTGTGGTGATCCAGATACAACATAGATAATATACCTGCAATACTTTTCACAATGTACTCACTCATCAAGGAGGTAAATAGTCAGGGATAAACCCATAAGGTGCAGGATAGCTATAGTGCAGCCCCCCCCAGGGGTCTAACCGTCAGGTACACCATAATAAAGGCCAGGTAACAACCACTGCCAAGAGTCACTCAAATAAATAAGGTAAAAGGCAGCCTTGCAACAATTAGTTATATCCAAACGTACCTGATGGATCAGACGGCTGGGGGTGTATCCTGGATCACAAGCCCGAAGCGCTTTTCGGCAACCTTTCTCAAGGGCCGTTACACGTGTAACGGCCCTTGAGAAAGGTTGCCGAAAAGCGCTTCGGGCTTGTGATCCAGGATACACCCCCAGCCGTCTGATCCATCAGGTACGTTTGGATATAACTAATTGTTGCAAGGCTGCCTTTTACCTTATTTATTTGAGTGACTCTTGGCAGTGGTTGTTACCTGGCCTTTATTATGGTGTACCTGACGGTTAGACCCCTGGGGGGGGCTGCACTATAGCTATCCTGCACCTTATGGGTTTATCCCTGACTATTTACCTCCTTGATGAGTGAGTACATTGTGAAAAGTATTGCAGGTATATTATCTATGTTGTATCTGGATCACCACACAGTAGGACTACTTTTTTAGCCTTTATATTGTATTAGCATTTCACTTTGTGTGTTGGTGATTGTTTTAACTATTTCAATAAAGTGAGCATAATTTAACTCCGTTGTGTGTGTAATCACATTGTTCAAAGATATTGAGGAGTATGCATACATTTGGTATAATTGGGAGAGTATTATGTGAGAACATGAAGTTATAATATGGTTCACTATAACTCCCCTTTTTTCATGAAAACTGTTCTAATGGTATGGAAGACTGAGCGATACCAGTGAGGATGCGGTATGGCAGACTGAGCGATACCAGTGAGGATGCGGTATGGAAGACTGAGCGATACCAGTGAGGATGCGGTATGGAAGACTGAGCGATACCAGTGAGGATGCGGTATGGAAGACTGAGCGATACCAGTGAGGATGCGGTATGGGAGACTGAGCGATACCCGTGAGGATGCGGTATGAAAGACTGAGCGATACCAGTGAGGATGCAGCTGTGTCTTTACATTTAAAGGGACAGTATACCATTTTTATCGTGGCTTACTTTGCAGTGGATTGCATTCTGTTGTTCACTGTTTTCAGCCATCGCAGACTGGGACGTGCTGGGCTGCCAGATAAACTATTGCCCCCTACCTTCCATGCGAATAGTCTATAGCTCTTGCACTGTCTCCTGTATTACCGGCCGCTCATCTCATCCTCTATCTCCTCTGCAGCGTCAGTGTGTGGAGTACGCTCTGAAGGCTCGTCCCCTGCGGAGGTATATACCCAAAAACCAGTACCAGTATAAAGTGTGGTATGTGGTCAACTCCACCTACTTTGAGTATCTGATGTTCGTGCTGATCCTGCTCAACACCATCTGTCTGGCCATGCAGGTAAGCGGCAAACAGGGTGCAAAAAAGTGTCCACAACAACAGATCTGTGCTGCGCACTGGGGACTGTGAGCACTGGTTGCTGTGGGCAGCTGCTCCACTAATCCAGTGGGTCACAAGATACCAGGCGGCCGGCTCACACCGTGTCTGCTCGCACCGTGTCTGCTCGCACCGTGCCTGCTCTCACCGTGCCTGCTCGCACAGTGTCTGCTCGCACCGTGTCTGCTTCACCGTGCCTGCTCGCACCGTGCCTGCTCTCACCGTGCCTGCTCTCACCGTGCCTGCTCTCACCGTGCCTGCTCGTACCGTGTCTGCTCGTACCGTGTCTGCTCGCACCGTTTCTGCTCGCACCGTGCCTGCTCGCACCGTGCCTGCTCGTACCATGTCTGCGGGCACATATCTGCTCGCACCGTGCCTGCTCGCACCGTGCCTGCTCGCACCGTGCCTGCTCGCACCGTGCCTGCTCGTACCATGTCTGCTCGCACCGTGCCTGCTCGTACCATGTCTGCGGGCACATATCTGCTCGCACTGTGCCAGCAGAGCCACTCTCCTGCCCATGCAGAAGTTGGAGCCACTGGATGATCTTGGGGTGTTTTTTTCTTTACTGTTTGCAATACCTTTGCTTTGTGTCAATGAATGAAGGGTTCCAGAGTCCGACCCATCCTGCACACACTGTTCAGTCCAGACAATCCTTCTTTGCTACATTCATACGCAGCACAGATCTGTCTGCTGCTTCTGGTTTTGGCCATCATCTAGGCTGGTTGTGACTGTAACAAAACCTCAGCTGTGTGAGCAGGAGAACAATGTCTTCGTGTCCATGCCGTGTCCCTCCCCTGCGCGCAGATTATGATCATAGACCCTGATCCTCTTCCCTCCATTATTTCAGCACTACGGACAGAGCTGTTCTTTCAAGGAAGCCATGAACATCCTCAACATGGTGTTCACCGGCCTCTTCACCGTGGAGATGATCCTGAAACTCATTGCCTTCAAACCAAAGGTAGGTCCGGCGTAGTGGCGGGTGTCACCAGGGTGGGCAGGGGCTCAGCATTAGCAATGGCTTTATGTGAGCACTTTGGGACCCCGGGTGCCTGTACCCATAGCACCACATCAGCCCTATCAGGGGTAAGAACCTCTGTCCCGTACACACACATCTCCTCCGGCACCTAGCGGCTCCTTTACACTACGTAGTGCCGCCATCACAGTGCGGCCATGGGTGGAGGAGCGCCTGTAGTGCTACACACAAGAGCTTACAAACCCAGATGTCTTTGGTAGGTGACCTCGTACGCAGCCCCTCTATGGCAGAAGCGTGAATATCCAGGGGATCGTCCTGGGGGGAGCACAGGAGCTGACACAGGGGGTGCGGTGAATCTATGATGTGGGTGATGCCATGAACTGCAGCCCGTGATCACTCAGTAAAACTACAAGAGATCTGTCCAATGTCACATTTTGATTGACAGCTACGTAATAATAGAAGTTCACACTAAAGCTACAGACACCGGTGTGAAACCAGAACTACAGGGACCAGAATGCACACTGGCCCTAATACCTGAGTTCCCATAATGCACTGCAGCTCCTCGGAGGACTATATATACAGACACAGATCCAGCAGGGGGCGCTAGTGGAGGTGTGCAGCCAGGAGCCGACAGAGCCAGGAATGCTCTCAATAATCCACCATTTCTGAGCTCAAAATCAAAACTTGTGTAATCTCTCATGTCTCTGTAAGAACAATGATCTAAGTGGATGTGTGAGGCAGAAGGGTCCTCGGGGCTCACACGCGCCCCCCCGTGCAATCATCCCCAATCATAGTGCAAAGGACTCATGTCTGGGACTCCGAGTCCAGCTCAGGTCTCCTCAGGGGTCGGCGTCGTGTCCGTCACCTGAGTTACAGAAGGCATTACTGCTGGTTTCAACCCATTTTCTGTTTCGCCCATTAGACATTTTGAGGAAATGCAGGAAGACTACACTGTGTGCAGAATTATTAGGCAGATGAGCCTTGTGATCACATGATACTTTTATACATGTCGTCCTACTCCAGGCTGTATAGTGAGAGCCAACTACCAATGAAGTAAATCCGGTGCTGTGCCTCTCTGTAATGAGGAGGGGTGCGGTGTAATGACACAACACCCTATATAAGGGGGGCTTCATTATTAGGCAACCTCCTTTCCTTTGGCAAAATGGGTCAGAAGAGAGATGTGACGGGCTCTGAAAAGTCCATATTGTGAGATGTCTTGCAGAGGGATGCAGCAGTCTTGATATTGCCAAACATTTAAAGCGTGATCACCGAACAACAAGCATTTCATGGCAAATAGCCAACAGGGTCGCAAGAAGCGTGCTGGGCAAAAAAGGCGCAAAATAACTGCCCATGAACTGAGGAAAATCAAGCGTGAAGATGCCAAGATGCCATTTGCCACCAGTTTGTCCATATTTCACAGCTGCAACGTTACTGGAGTATCAAAAAGCACAAGGTGCGCCATACTCAGGGACAGGCCAAGGTAAGGAAGGCTGAAAACCACCACCTCTGACCAAGAAACAAGATAAAACCTCAAGACTGGGCCAAGAAATATCTGAAGACTGATTCTTCACAGGTTTTATGGACTGATGAAATGAGAGTGACTCTTGATGGGCAGATGGATGGGCCAGAGGCTGGATCAGTAAAGGGGAGAGAGCTCCACTCCGACTCAGACGCCAGCAAGGTGGAGGTGGGCACTGGTATGGGCTGGGATCAGCAAAGATCAACTTGTGGGATCTTTTCGGGTTGAGGATGGAGGAAGCTCAACTCCCAGACCTACTGCCAGTTTCTGGAAGACAACTTCTTCAAGCAGTGGTACAGGAAGAAGTCGCTATCGCTCAACAAACACATGATTTTCATGCAGGACAATGCTCCATCACATGCATCCAACTACTCCACAGCGTGGCTGGCCAGTAAAGGTCTAAAAGATGAAAAAATAATGACATGGCCCCCTTGTTCCCCTGATCTGAACCCCATAGAGAACCTGTGGTCCCTCATAAAATGTGAGATCTACAGGGAGGGAAAACAGTCCACCTCTGGGAGCAGTGTCTGGAGGCTGTGGTGTCTGGAGGCTGCGGTGTCTGGAGGCTGCGGTGTCTGGAGGCTGCGGTGTCTGGAGGCTGCGGTGTCTGGAGGCTGCGGTGTCTGGAGGCTGCGGTGTCTGGAGGCTGCGGTGTCTGGAGGCTGCGGTGTCTGGAGGCTGCGGTGTCTGGAGGCTGCGGTGTCTGGAGGCTGCGGTGTCTGAAGGCTGTGGTGTCTGGAGGCTGTGGTGGCTGCTGCACGCAATGTGGATCGTAAACAGATCAACCAATGACAGAATCTATGGATGGTGGCTGCTGAGGGTCATAATATAGAAAGGGGGCGATATTGGGCACTCATTTTTTGGGTTTTGTTTTTGCATGTCAGGAATGTTTATTTCTACATTTTGTGCAGTTATATTGGTTTCCTGGTGAAAATAAGTGAGATGGGAATAGATTTGGATTTTATTAAGTTGCCTAATAATTCTGCACAGTAATAGTCACCTGCACAAACAGATCCTCCTAAGATACCAAATCTAAAACCCCTCCAACTGCCAAAAATATTAAGCTTTGATATTTATGAGTCTTTTGGGTGATTGAGAACATAGTTGTTGATCAATAATAAAAAAAATCCTCTAAAATACAACTTGCCTAATAATTCTGCACACAGTGTAGTTTTTGTTTTGCGGAGACATCGGGACCCCAGTGCATTACAGGAGCTCGGATCAGCAGTATAGTCAGGAGGGGCCCCAGTGCATTACAGGAGCTCGGATCAGAAGTATAGTCAGGAGGGGCCCCAGTGCATTACAGGAGCTCGGATCAGCAGTATAGTCAGGAGGGGCGCCAGTGCATTACAGGAGCTCGGATCAGCAGTATAGTCAGGAGGGGCGCCAGTGCATTACAGGAGCTCGGATCAGCAGTATAGTCAGGAGGGGCCCCAGTGCATTACAGGAGCTCGGATCAGAAGTATAGTCAGGAGGGGCCCCAGTGCATTACAGGAGCTCGGATCAGCAGTATAGTCAGGAGGGGCCCCAGTGCATTACAGGAGCTCGGATCAGCAGTATAGTCAGGAGGGGCCCCAGTGCATTACAGGAGCTCGGATCAGCAGTGCAGTCAGGAGGGGCCCCAGTGCATTACAGGAGCTCGGATCAGCAGTACAGTCAGGAGGGGCCCCAGTGCATTACAGGAGCTCGGATCAGCAGTATAGTCAGGAGGGGCCCCAGTGCATCACAGGAGCTCGGATCAGCTGTACAGTCAGGAGGGGCCCCAGTGCATTACAGGAGCACGGATCAGCAGTATAGTCAGGAGGGACCCCAGTGCATTACAGGAGCTCGGATCACCAGTACAGACAGGAGGGGCTCCAGTGCATTACAGGAGCTCAGATCAGCAGTATAGTCAGGAGGGGCCCCAGTGCATTACAGGAGCTCGGATCAGCAGTACAGTCAGGAGGGGCCCAAGTGCATTACAGGAGCTCAGATCAGCAGTACAGTCAGGAGGGACCCCAGTGCATCACAGAAGCTCAGATCAGCAGTATAGTCAGGAGGGGCCCCAGTGCATTACAGTCAGGAGGGGCCCAAGTGCATTACAGGAGCTCAGATCAGCAGTACAGTCAGGAGGGACCCCAGTGCATCACAGGAGCTCGGATCAGCTGTACAGTCAGGAGGGGCCCCAGTGCATTACAGGAGCACGGATCAGCAGTACAGTCAGGAGGAGCCCCAGTGCATTACAGGAGATCGGATCAGCAGTACAGTCAGGAGGGGCCCCAGTGCATTACAGGAGCACGGATCAGCAGTACAGTCAGGAGGAGCCCCAGTGCATTACAGGAGATCGGATCAGCTGTACAGTCAGGAGGGGCCCCAGTGCATTACAGGAGCTCAGATCAGCAGTATAGTCAGGAGGGGCCCCAGTGCATTACAGGAGCTCGGATCAGCAGTACAGTCAGGAGGGGCCCAAATGCATTACAGGAGCTCAGATCAGCAGTACAGTCAGGAGGGACCCCAGTGCATTACAGGAGCTCGGATCAGCTGTACAGTCAGGAGGGGCCCCAGTGCATTACAGGAGTTCGGATCAGCAGTATAGTCAGGAGGGGCCCCAGTGCATTACAGGAGCTCGGATCAGCAGTATAGTCAGGAGGGGCCCCAGTGCATTACAGGAGCTTGGATCAGCAGTATAGTCAGGAGGGGCCCCAGTGCATTACAGGAGCACGGATCAGCAGTACAGTCAGGAGGGGCCCCAGTGCATTACAGGAGATCGGATCAGCAGTACAGTCAGGAGGGGCCCCAGTGCATTACAGGAGCTCGGATCAGCAGTATAGTCAGGAGGGGCCCCAGTGCATTAGAAGAGCTCGGATCAGCAGTACAGTCAGGAGGGGCCCCAGTGCATTACAGGAGCTCGGATCAGCAGTATAGTCAGGAGGGGCCCCAGTACATTACAGGAGCTCGGATCAGCAGTACAGTCAGGAGGGACCCCAGTGCATCACAGGAGCTCAGATCAGCTGTACAGTCAGGAGGGGCCCCAGTGCATTACAGGAGCTCGGATCAGCAGTATAGTCAGGAGGGGCCCCAGTGCATTACAGGAGCTCGGATCAGCAGTATAGTCAGGAGGGGCCCCAGTGCATTACAGGAGCTCGGATCAGCAGTATAGTCAGGAGGGGCCCCAGTGCATTACAGGAGCTCGGATCAGCAGCACAGTCAGCAGGGGCCCCAGTGCATTACAGGAGCTCGGATCAGCAGTATAGTCAGGAGGGGCCCCAGTGCATCACAGGAGCTCGGATCAGCTGTACAGTCAGGAGGGGCCCCAGTGCATTACAGGAGCACGGATCAGCAGTATAGTCAGGAGGGACCCCAGTGCATTACAGGAGCTCGGATCACCAGTACAGACAGGAGGGGCTCCAGTGCATTACAGGAGCTCAGATCAGCAGTATAGTCAGGAGGGGCCCCAGTGCATTACAGGAGCTCGGATCAGCAGTACAGTCAGGAGGGCCCCAAGTGCATTACAGGAGCTCAGATCAGCAGTACAGTCAGGAGGGACCCCAGTGCATCACAGGAGCTCGGATCAGCTGTACAGTCAGGAGGGGCCCCAGTGCATTACAGGAGCTTGGATCAGCAGTATAGTCAGGAGGGGCCCCAGTGCATTACAGGAGCACGGATCAGCAGTACAGTCAGGAGGAGCCCCAGTGCATTACAGGAGATCAGATCAGCAGTACAGTCAGGAGGGGCCCCAGTGCATTACAGGAGCTCAGATAGCAGTATAGTCAGGAGGGGCCCCAGTGCATTACAGGAGCTCGGATCAGCAGTACAGTCAGGAGGGACCCCAGTGCATCACAGGAGCTCGGATCAGCTGTACAGTCAGGAGGGGCCCCAGTGCATTACAGGAGTTCGGATCAGCAGTATAGTCAGGAGGGGCCCCAGTGCATTACAGGAGCTCGGATCAGCAGTATAGTCAGGAGGGGCCCCAGTGCATTACAGGAGCTTGGATCAGCAGTATAGTCAGGAGGGGCCCCAGTGCATTACAGGAGCACGGATCAGCAGTACAGTCAGGAGGGGCCCCAGTGCATTACAGGAGATCGGATCAGCAGTACAGTCTGGAGGGGCCCCAGTGCATTACAGGAGCTCAGATCAGCAGTATAGTCAGGAGGGGCCCCAGTGCATTACAGGAGCTCGGATCAGCAGTATAGTCAGGAGGGACCCCAGTGCATTACAGGAGCACGGATCAGCAGTACAGTCAGGAGGGGCCCCAGTGCATTACAGGAGCTCAGATCAGCAGTATAGTCAGGAGGGGCCCCAGTGCATTAGAAGAGCTCGGATCAGCAGTACAGTCAGGAGGGGCCCCAGTGCATTAGAAGAGCTCGGATCAGCAGTACAGTCAGGAGGGGCCCCAGTGCATTACAGGAGCTCGGATCAGCAGTACAGTCAGGAGGGACCCCAGTGCATCACAGGAGCTCGGATCAGCTGTACAGTCAGGAGGGGCCCCAGTGCATTACAGGAGCTCGGATCAGCAGTATAGTCAGGAGGGGCCCCAGTGCATTACAGGAGCTCGGATCAGCAGTATAGTCAGGAGGGGCCCCAGTGCATTACAGGAGCTTGGATCAGCAGTATAGTCAGGAGGGGCCCCAGTGCAGTACAGGAGCACGGATCAGCAGTACAGTCAGGAGGGGCCCCAGTGCATTACAGGAGATCGGATCAGCAGTACAGTCAGGAGGGGCCCCAGTGCATTACAGGAGCTCAGATCAGCAGTATAGTCAGGAGGGGCCCCAGTGCATTACAGGAGCTCGGATCAGCAGTATAGTCAGGAGGGGCCCCAGTGCATTACAGGAGCACGGATCAGCAGTACAGTCAGGAGGGGCCCCAGTGCATTACAGGAGCTCAGATCAGCAGTATAGTCAGGAGGGGCCCCAGTGCATTACAGGAGCTCGGATCAGCAGTATAGTCAGGAGGGGCCCCAGTGCATTACAGGAGCACGGATCAGCAGTACAGTCAGGAGGGGCCCCAGTGCATTACAGGAGCTCAGATCAGCAGTGCAGTCAGGAGGGGCCCCAGTGCATTACAGGAGCTCAGATCAGCAGTATAGTCAGGAGGGGCTCCAGTGCATTACAGGAGCTCGGATCAGCAGTACAATCAGGAGGGGCCCAAGTGCATTACAGGAGCTCAGATCAGCAGTACAGTCAGGAGGGACCCCAGTGCATCACAGGAGCTCGGATCAGCTGTACAGTCAGGAGGGGCCCCAGTGCATTACAGGAGTTCGGATCAGCAGTATAGTCAGGAGGGGCCCCAGTGCATTACAGGAGCTCGGATCAGCAGTATAGTCAGGAGGGGCCCCAGTGCATTACAGGAGCTTGGATCAGCAGTATAGTCAGGAGGGGCCCCAGTGCATTACAGGAGCACGGATCAGCAGTACAGTCAGGAGGGGCCCCAGTGCATTACAGGAGATCGGATCAGCAGTATAGTCAGGAGGGGCCCCAGTGCATTACAGGAGCTCGGATCAGCAGTATAGTCAGGAGGGGCCCCAGTGCATTACAGGAGCACGGATCAGCAGTACAGTCAGGAGGGGCCCCAGTGCATTACAGGAGCTCAGATCAGCAGTATAGTCAGGAGGGGCCCCAGTGCATTACAGGAGCTCGGATCAGCAGTATAGTCAGGAGGGGCCCCAGTGCATTACAGGAGCTCGGATCAGCAGTACAGTCAGGAGGGGCCCCAGTGCATTACAGGAGCTCAGATCAGCAGTGCAGTCAGGAGGGGCCCCAGTGCATTACAGGAGCTCGGATCAGCAGTACAGTCAGGAGGGGCCCCAGTGCATTACAGGAGCTCGGATCAGCAGTACAGTCAGGAGGGACCCCAGTGCATCACAGGAGCTCGGATCAGCTGTACAGTCAGGAGGGGCCCCAGTGCATTACAGGAGCTCGGATCAGCAGTATAGTCAGGAGGGGCCCCAGTGCATTACAGGAGCTTGGATCAGCAGTACAGTCAGGAGGGGCCCCAGTGCATTACTGGAGCTCAGATCAGCAGTATAGTCAGGAGGGGCCCCAGTGCATTACTGGAGCTCAGATCAGCAGTACAGTCAGGAGGGGCCCCAGTGCATTACTGGAGCTCAGATCAACAGTATAGTCAGGAGGGACTCCAGTGCATTACAGGACCTCAGATCAGCAGTACAGTCAGGAGGGGCCCCAGTGCATTACAGGAGCACGAATCAGCAGTACAGTCAGGAGGGGCCCCAGTGCATCACAGGACCTCAGATCAGCAGTATAGTCAGGAGGGGCCCCAGTGCATTTCAGGACCTCAGATCAGCAGTATAGTCAGGAGGGGCCCCAGTGCATTACAGGAGCTCGGATCAGCAGTACAGTCAGGAGGGGCCCCAGTGCATTACAGGAGCTCAGATCAGCAGTATAGTCAGGAGGGGCCCCAGTGCATTACAGGAGCACGGATCAGCAGTACAGTCAGGAGGGGCCCCAGTGCATTACAGGAGCTCGGATCAGCAGTACAGTCAGGAGGGGCCCCAGTGCATTACAGGAGCTCAGATCAGCAGTATAGTCAGGAGGGGCCCCAGTGCATTACTGGAGCTCAGATCAGCAGTATAGTCAGGAGGGGCCCCAGTGCATTACTGGAGCTCAGATCAGCAGTACAGTCAGGAGGGGCCCCAGTGCATTACAGGAGCTCAGATCAGCAGTATAGTGAGGAGGGGCTCCAGTGCATTACTGGAGCTCAGATCAGCAGTATAGTCAGGAGGGGCCCCAGTGCATTACTGGAGCTCAGATCAGCAGTATAGTCAGGAGGGGCCCCAGTGCATTTACTGGAGCTCAGATCAGCAGTACAGTCAGGAGGGGCCCTTCCATCAGCTCCCATATCTATACTAGGACATACCTGTCCATTCACCCACAACCAGAGTATGAGCATGGTCCTGCTGCTCCCATCTCTTACAAGGTAGGACACCCCCACTTTCTGTACAGAGAAAAAGACCCACCCCCATTTTCTGCATAGAGTTTAAGACCTGCCCAGATTTCTGTACACAAAGACCCACCCTTGCTTACTGTATCAAGATAAAGCCCCGCCCCCGCTTTGTCTACAGAGATAAAGACCCGCCCCCGCTTTCTGTACTGACATAAAGACCCGCCCCCACTTCCTGTGCGGAGACAAAGGCCTGCCCCCACTTCCGTTAATGAGAGACAGACCCGCCCCTGCTTCCTGTACCGAGAGGAGGTCCAGGAGGAGCTATCTAATGCTTTAATGCCTGCACCCCTTCCCCAAAGTGGCTCCTCCAGGGACCATCGTTTGCCTATTCCACAGTGATTGATCTGGTTCTAGTCAGTTCTCCAACAATGCATTCTGGTCTCTGTAGTTCTGCATTTAACGCACTCTCTATAAATCAAAACTTACTGGTGTCTGTTTCTGTCTCGGCTGCAAACGAGCGGGCCCAAGAGGGGACATATCAGGAGAGGATCATAGTCCCTGTGCTCTACACTAAGACACTGAGCTCTGAAGTCCGTTCATAGGAGGATTGCTCCTTGCAGGTTCCCCACGGTGTAAATCTTCAATTGTTAAAAAACTACAACTCCCAGGGTGCACCACAATACTCCCAGCATGCCCTCACAGTCGTGGGCTTAGTTTTGCATCAGCGGGAGGATGACGGCTGGATCATGGTCTGAGACCTGAACGTTAGGCCTGACATATGCAGAGACCTGAACATTTAATCATCAGCCCAACACATCTGGAGGGCAAATCAGTCTGTGGATTACTGTATGGGGCACTTCTGTACGGGATACTTCTGTACGGGGCACTTCTGTACGGGATACTTCTGTACAGGGCACTTCTGTACGGGATACTTCTGTACGGGGCACTTCTGTACGGGATACTTCTGTACGGGGCACTTCTGTACGGGATACTTCTGTACGGGGCACTTCTGTCCGGGACACTTCTGTACGGGGCACTTCTGTACGGGGCACTTCTGTACGGGGCACTTCTGTACGGGATACTTCTGTACGGGGCACTTCTGTACGGGATACTTCTGTACGGGGCACTTCTGTCCGGGACACTTCTGTACGGGGCACTTCTGTACGGGATACTTCTGTACAGGGCACTTCTGTACGGGATACTTCTGTACGGGGCACTTCTGTACGGGATACTTCTGTACGGGGCACTTCTGTACGGGATACTTCTGTACGGGGCACTTCTGTCCGGGACACTTCTGTACGGGGCACTTCTGTACGGGGCACTTCTGTACGGGGCACTTCTGTACGGGGCACTTCTGTACGGGGCACTTCTGTACGGGATACTTCTGCACGGGGCACTTCTGTACGGGACGCTTCTGTACGGGGCGCTTCTGTACGGGGCGCTTCTGTACGGGGCGCTTCTGTACGGGGCGCTTCTGTACGGGGCGCTTCTGTACGGGACGCTTCTGTCCGGGGTGCTTCTGTACGGGACGCTTCTGTACGGGGCGCTTCTGTCCGGGGCGCTTCTGTACGGGGCGCTTCTGTACGGGGCGCTTCTGTACGGGGCGCTTCTGTACGGGGCGCTTCTGTACGGGGCGCTTCTGTACGGGGCACTTCTGTACGGGGCACTTCTGTACGGGGCACTTCTGTCCGGGGCACTTCTGTACGGGGCACTTCTGTACGGGGCACTTCTGTCCGGCGCACTTCTGTCCGGGGCACTTCTGTCCGGGGCACTTCTGTCCGGGGCACTTCTGTACGGGGCACTTCTGTACGGGGAACTTCTGTACGGGGCACTTCTGTCCGGGGCACTTCTGTCCGGGGCACTTCTGTCCGGGGCACTTCTGTCCGGGGCGCTGTTTGACCCATGTGTGATATTTCATTGTTGTTTACTGACCTCTAGTGGTAGCATTGTGTGATAGCGTGTAGGGACCCATCCTGATCACTGTGATAGAGCATGTCACCCTCAGGGTGGAGCTGCTGTCCTGCCCCCTGGTGGTGGAGTGAATGTCAGCAGTGAAATATGTGCAGCTGTTTTTTACAGGTCGGTCCTGTCCGCAGATCAGTCCATCAAACCCCGGAGCTTCATCTCTGCTGCAAATGCTAATAATTCTGCTCCTTTTCCAGGATCTGTCACCGCTGATCTCTGCTTCATTCTGTATTATCTTCCTCACTCCATACAGCAACAGCCATGATATGCCCAGACCGCTCCTAATACACAGACATCGGGACCCCAACTTCCCGTCCTCCTAATACACAGACATCAGGACCCCGACCTCCCCTCCTCCTAATACACAGACACCAGGACCCCGACCTCCCCTCCTCCTAATACACAGACATCAGGACCCCGACCTCTCCTCCTCCTAATACACAGACATCAGGACCTCGACCTCTCCTCCCCATGATACACAGACATCAGGACCCCGACCTCTCCTCCTCCTAATACACAGACATCAGGACCCCGACCTCTCCTCCTCCTAATACACAGACATCAGGACCCCGACCTCTCCTCCTCCTAATACACAGACATCGGGACCCCGACCTCTCCTCCCCATAATACACAGACATCAGGACCCCGACCTCTCCTCCTCCTAATACACACACACCAGGACCCCGACCTCTCCTCCTCCTAATACACAGACATCAGGACCCCGACCTCTCCTCCTCCTAATACACACACATCAGGACCCCGACCTCTCCTCCTCCTAATACACATACACACCAGGACCCCGACCTCTCCCCTCCTAATACACATAGATCAGGACCCCAACCTCTCCACCTCCTAATACACAGACATCAGGACCCCGACCTCTCCTCCTCCTAATACACAGACACCAGGACCCCGACCTCTCCTCCTCCTAATACACAGACACCAGGACCCCGACCTCTCCTCCTCCTAATACACATACAGTGTAAACCCTGTTTCCCTCCGCTCTCTATACAGACACATCTGCAGGCTTTTCCCTCCTCTCTCTATACAGATACATCTGCAGGTTTTTCCCTCCGCTCTCTATACAGACACATCTGCAGGTTTTCCCTCCACTCTCAATACAGACACATCTGCAGGTTTTTCCCTCCTCTCTCTCTACAGACACATTTGCAGGTTGTTCCCTCCGCTTTCTATAAAGACACATCTGCAGGTTTTTCCCTCTGTTCTCTATAAAGACACATCTGCAGGTTTTTCCCTCCTCTCCCTATAGAGACACATCTGCAGCTTTTTCCCTCCTCTCTATACAGACACATCTGCAGGTTTTTCCCTCCGCTCTCTATACAGACACATCTGCAGGTTTTTCCTGTTTTAGGTCAATTAGGAAACAAAATTATTTCTATCCGCCAAATGCCAGTGTAATGAGAGAGAGAGAATGTTTTCAGACATTTTTCTTCCTTTCTGCACAGTGCAGTTCCCTCCAGGTCATTAGTATTTGGTGGCATTGCCCTTACACTGTGTGACTTGGGGGAAACGTTTTGGATCCTTCCACAGCTTCTCACCATAGTTGGTGGAATTTGGGCCGATTCCTCCTGACAGATCTGGTGTAGCTGAGCCATGTTTGGAGGTCGCCACTCGCTCCGGCCTTTTCTGCTTTGTCCTATGGAAATAGGATTGAGATCAGGGTTTTGTGATGGCCACTCCAAAATATGGACTTTATTCTCCTTAAGCCACTGTGTAGCCAGTTTGGCAGTAGCTTCGGGTCATTGTCCATTTGGAAGACCCATTTCTGCCCAAGCTTTAAGTTCCTGGTTGATGTCTTGAGATGTTCTTCAGTGTTGCCACATAATCTTCTTTCCCCAAAACAACCCCACAACATGATGCTGCCGCCCCCGTGTGTCACTGTTGGGATGATGTTCTTAGACTTCAAAGCGTCTCCCTTTTTCCTCCAAACGTAACAATGGTCATTACGGCCAAACAGTTCAATTTTAGTTTCCTCAGACCACAGGACATGTCCAAAAATGAAGGTCTTTGTTCCTGTGTGCATTTACAAACATTAATCTGGCTTTTCCTGTTTTTTTTGGAGTAATGGCTTCTTCCTGCAGAACAGCTTTTCAGCCCATGTTAATACAGGACTCATGTCACTGTGGATAATGACACAATGTTAGCAGCTTCCGCCAGCATCTTCACAAGGTCTTTTGCTTTTGTTCTTGGGTTGATCTGCACATGTCTGACCAAAGCACGTTCATCTCTGGTGCACAGAACCCGTCTCCTTCCTGAGCGGTATGATGGCCGGACATTCCCATCTTGTTTGTACTTGTGTATAATTGTTTGTACAGATGAATGAGGCACCTTCAGGTATCTGGAAATTGTATCCAAGGAAGAACCAGACTTGTGCAAGTCCACAATTCTCCTCCTGAGATCTTGGCTGATTTTCTTTTGACTTTCCCATGATTCTACACAAAGAAGCCGTGTGTTTCAGGTGTGCATTACAATACATCCACAGGTGTGTCTGTAATTAACTCAGATGTGGCCAATAAACCTATCAGAGGCTTCCAAAGACATGACATCATCATATGGGCGGTCCCATATTGTTTAAAGACACAGTACTCAGTGTATGGAAACTTTTGACTTTGCAGAAAGTAATAAAAATGCCTGAAAACATTCTCTCTCTCTCTCTCAATATACTGGCATTTGGCAAATACAAAGAATTTTGGTTCTTAATTGACCTAAAACGGAAAAGGTTTATTCTAATTTCATGTAGGAAAGTAAAAAAAACCTGCAGATGTGTCTGTATAGAGAGTGGAGGGAAAAACCTGCAGATGTGTCTGTATAGAGAGCGGAGGGAAAAACCTGCAGATGTGTCTGTATAGAGAGCGGAGGGAAAAACCTGCAGATGTGTCTGTATAGAGAGCGGAGGGAAAAACCTGCAGATGTGTCTGTATAGAGAGCGGAGGGAAAAACCTGCAGATGTGTTTGTATAGAGAGCGGAGGGAAAAACCTGCAGATGTGTCTGTATAGAGAGCGGAGGGAAAAACCTGCAGATGTGTCTGTATAGAGAGCGGACGGAATAACCTGCAGATATGTCTTTATAGAGAGTGGAGGGAAAACCTGCAGATGTGTCTTTATAGAGAGCGGAGGGAAAAACTTGCAGATATATCTTTATAGAGAGCAGAGGGAAACATTTGGTTTCAACTGTAATCAGGAACCTGACTTGTCCTCCTCCTAATACACAGATATGAGGACCCAACCTTTGCTCCTTCTAATACACAGACATCAGGACCCCGACCTCTTCTCGTCCTCCTAATACACAGACATCAGGACCCCGACCACTTCTCCTCCTCCTAATACACAGACATCAGGACCCTGCCCTCCGGTGGTAGATGTTAGTTATTGCTGGCACTGATCCATTTACAGACATGTAGTGCAGGATGCGCACAGTGATGAGGGGTTCTGTAGACTTTATTTCAGGACATCACAGTTATTGTTGACTCCCTGAGGGGAGAGTCGCTGCTTTGTTACGTCACCGCATCGTGTCCTTGTCACCATCTCACGTTGTGTCATCCTCCTCGTTTGGTGGCGGGTGTTGTGCCCCCTCTCGCAGGTTAATGTACCCTCCTCAGCACTAAAATGACAGCATCAAGAAGGAAGAGTCGTGGGCATGTGACAATCACCGGACGGAGATGTTACCGATCTGCAAATGATGATAAGTGGAAACTAAATTTTCGGATGTGTTCAGTCTGGAGTCTGAGCCTCGTGCAGAAGCCCCGGCTGCTATCAGTGAGGTCATTCAGGTCTACTCTTCATTCTTGGTGCACTAACAGCCCAGTGTTACTTTGATTTGCTGCAGCCATTTCTCCAATGCCCCAGGAGCCGTTTGTCACAACATTAACTCCATGCCGCATGTTGCTCGTACTACTTAGAGTCGCCTGCACGGCCTTAACCGGCTCCCGTGTCTGCAGCGCCTCCGGACATGTCTACCATAGGGGACATCATTGGTCAGTGATTACAAAAGGAGCTGCCAGCCGTGGATCTTGATGAATGAGTGGCAAACCCTTCCTCAGACGACCATTAATGACCTCAGTGATAGCAGCTGAGGCTGGGAGTGTCGAGGTTTGTTCACGTGGCTCAGACTCCAGACTGACCACATCCAGAGGCTGTGAACATTAAGACCTTGACCCATCATTTCCAAATTCTTTTTCCTTTCTTGTCTTGTGATATTCGTTTCCATTTTTGGCGCCAAATTCAGCAAAATGGTGAATGCGATTTGTGAGTTTAGAGCAAAGTGAAGAATGGGCCTGTTTCCTGTATTCAACTGTCTTTGCAACTTTTGGTGTCAAAAGCCACAAAATAGGGCCAAAATTTTGGTGTACTCGAAAATACACAGAAGTCGCAATTGATGAATTAAGCGACAATATGTTGAATCGAAAGACTCCACTCAGAAAGCAAAAAACAACAGCCGAGAGGCTACAAAAAAGGCACAAATAGTGATTTGGGTGCAAAAAAAAAGGTGTAAAATGCACAAGGCAAGGAAACAATAGGTGCAAAGGCAACAATGACTCAGAACCTTAGTTTCCATTTTCCATCATTTTCAGATCAGTGACGTCTCCACATGGTCATCTCCATCCCTTCTCCTTGGTGATGAGGAGTATACAGTATATACCTCGCCTCTCCTGCACTGGTTATACATTGTGGTAGGATCCAGCACCTTGGAGAGCGGCAATAGGACTAGGGCACAGAACTGGGCTGCAGATTGCTAGGCCTCTATGGGACTGACCTTACCACACATCTAGAATGCGGAACTGGCAACTATGTGATCTCTCGCATAAAAATGGAGTAAACCCCAAAAGCCCCCCTCCGGATAGTCAGCCTCGGATTAGAAAGTCCAGTGGTGCACCTCACGGGTCACAATCGGTGACCTTATAGGACCCTGTTTTGGGTCAGTCTGACTGTGCAGCCAGGTAAGGGTACTTCACACTTGCGTTGTTTTCCTTCCGTTACAATCCGCCCTTTTGGAAAACAGTGGAATCCGTTAACGGATTCCGCTGTTTCCCATAGACTTGTATGGGTGACGGATTGTGCCAAAAGGACCTGCGTTGCTCTCGCTGGCCGACGCTCCGTTGCTTCCGCCCATTGGGAGGAACGCAGCATGTAACGTTGTTTTGAGCAGTGGAATCCTCAGGATTTCACTGCGCATGCTCTTTTTTTTTTTAAATCACAAACTCTATTTTGTCTCGCAGTGGCCGAACGTTCAGCTGAGCGCTCGCCCGCCGGCATGCTCGGCTGCCGGCAAGTGACAGCACTCAGCTGAGCGACCGGCCGCCGGCAAGTGAGAGCACTCAGCTGTGCGTTCGCCCGCCGGCATGCTCGGCCGCCGGCAAGTGACAGCACTCAGCTGAGCGACCGGCCGCCGGCAAGTGACAGCACTCAGCTGAGCGACCGGCCGCCGGCAAGTGAGAGCGCTCAGCTGCGTGTTCGCCTGCCGGCATGTTCGGCCGCCGGCAAGTGATAGCACTCAGCTGAGCGACGGGCCGCCGGCAAGTGACAGCACTCAGCTGTGCGTTCGCCCGCCGGCATGTTCGGCCGCCGGCAAGTGATAGCACTCAGCTGAGCGACCGGCCGCCGGCAAGTGAGAGCGCTCAGCTGTGCGTTCGCCCGCCGGCATGTTCGGCCGCCGGCAAGTGACAGCGCTCAGCTGAGCGACCGGCCGCCGGCAAGTGAGCGCTCAGCTGCGTGTTCGCCCGCCGGCATGCTCGGCCGCCGGCAAGTGATAGCACTCAGCTGAGCGACGGGCCGCCGGCAAGTGAGAGCGCTCAGCTGTGCGTTCACAATAGTCTGCTGCCGGTAAAACTGTAAAGAAGAAAAAAATAAATAAAAAAAAAAAAAGCTTTTTGTTGTTTTGTACGATCCGTAGCATCCGTTGCATCCATAACACAACGCAATGCTACGAAAACCGTCCAACGCAAGTGTAAAACTAGCCTAATACATAATCCCAAATATCTGGTGGCAGTGACCGGCTTGGAGGCTCCTCTGGACAGTTACCCATAGGAGGTTTTGACTGGAGTGAGGGGTCAGATTTTCAGTATCCTGCTGTATGGCTAAACTACATGGTCAGTCTTTGCATTTGCAGGTCGCAGTGGCCCAGGCGTTCACAGATTAATTCCTGTTTAGGGATCTGGCCTTACAGCAGGGTCCCCTGGGTTGTGTCCATGGAGTGGCTGTCGGCCAGTAGGAGCACGCTGGCAAAGGACAGTCTACAGGCTGAGTAGAAAGCAGAGAAGGCAGGTACAGGACAATGTCAGCCATCAGGAGGAATCAGGGATGAGGTCAGGAGATAGCCTCCTCTTCTTCTGCAGCTTGCATGTGTTACAGGACATAGCAGGCTGCTTGTTACTGTTCAGTCTCAGTCAGGTCAGACTCCAGCCACATCATCTCTCTCTGAGAATAAATCTAATCATATTTCCTATGAGATGATCGTTGAGAGACGCAGAAGAACAAATCCCTCGTGCAGATATTTGCGCCCTCCCTTTATACTTCCCATTTTGTTTTAATGAACCTCTGTCTTCGATTTAAACATCGCAGCAGTGATTTAGACACGTGCTGTGTACGTACCGGCCTGTAAGGGGCTGACTACAGCGTGGACGCCCAGGACCGCGCTGCTGCTAGTAGTAGTGGAGCGTCTCGCTGTACACTTCTGCTTCTCAGCCTCCTTTTAAAGGTTAAGTGAATGAAATCTGGAGCTGCAATCACAGTTCTGCTAATATCACTGTCCTTCTGTAACAGAGAGTTGTATTTCTCTACTTCTCCGCATTGTGGGAGAGGTACAGGGCATGAAATAGAGTCCAGCAGCAGCGGGGAGATGCCAGTCCAGAAGAAATGTGCAGAATTGTGAATGCAGCTCTGGATGTGACTGGATCAAAGCCGAGCTGCAATGATTATTGTGCCCAGGTCTCTTTATATCTTCATCTGTCTTTCCATATACATTGAGATGTGGGATCCATTTGTATGTTGATCCCCCTGCATTGTCGCTGTCATTAGTCTATAGAGGGGGGTATTAGTTATTGTCTTACATCCCCCTCCTGTATAAACCCTTATGTGCTTCATGAATCACAGCCGGTCTCCACCCTCACAATCCTGAATAATGTAGATCCCATGTAGGATATCCCATATTGCTTATTATACACGTAGAGCGGAGTATGACGCTGCCCCTAGGACAGAGGGTCTTACACGGGGTCATATCGAGCAGTTTGGCTTCCGGGTTTTATTGATAGGTGGCCCCCAGGGTGGTCAGCGCAGGGGGCATGGGGATAGCTTGGGGCTGCCGGTGTAGGAATATATTGAGTGAGCTCAGGCCTTACATACAGTGACAGTGGGAAGCTACATTTCAGGGGGTCCCCGGCCCCCGTGCAGTGACACGTGTTTATATGTCCGCTCCTGGAGATAACATATATTATTTCATACAAGTCTATAGGAAACCACAAACATTTTGGACCCATGAGGGCGAGACCGGAGGGTGCGACTGAATGCACGCGGCCAATCCTCAACCACTCCGCTAATCTGATCCTTTCTCCTGTACACCTAACACTGTGAATCTAGGACTGGGGTCCCCACTATTGTGCTTTATATGGGGGTGGTGTGGGCTGAGGCGGGATGGTCACTGACCCTGTCCCTGCCAGGAGGGTCTGCGCGGCTTTGAGGCCGGCTCTGCTGGCAGCGAGGGGGGATGTGCTGCTGTATTTGAGTCTGTCTAACCATCCTTTTTAATTCCCTACCTTGCCTTGCCTCCCGACTCCCCTATGTAGGGTTATTTTAGTGACCCTTGGAATGTCTTTGATTTTCTGATCGTGATTGGCAGCGTAGTAGACGTCATTCTCAGCGAGACGAATGTAAGTATATCGGGGCAGGTGCCCGTCCTCCGCACCCTCCGCACCCCCCTTCTCTCTCTCCTTCTCCATGCTGACGTGGCCGCTTCTATACCCCAATATTATTACTAGTGGTTTCCTTTGATTTTGATTTTTCGCAGACCGACCCCCCCCCCCCCCCCCCTCCCAGGGAGAAGGGAGAGAGGGAAGGGAAAAGCTGCAGGACCCCCTTTTCTGGAAGCAGGGGCTGAATGGGGCTTTTCCTCTCCCTCGTCTCTTCCGATAAGCAGGGCTACCCCCGGCGGCCGGACACGAGAGGAGCGGACGGTGCCAGTGTAATGCCTCTTAACTTTTCCTCCTCTTTTGCTCTTTTCTTTTGGTTCTCTCCCTTGTTCACACTTTTTCTTTTCTTTTCTTTGATTTTGTCTCTCTTTTTCTCTCCTCCGTCCTCCCTCCTCTTCTCCTGGGCTGTCATCAGCATTATTTCTGTGATGCATGGAATACATTTGATGCACTCATAGTAGTGGGTAGCATTGTTGATATTGCAATCACCGAACTAAACGTAAGTAATTTGCCTCTGTCCGTGACTGTGGCTGCATCACCCCCCCCACCCCCTGTTTGTCTTTCCTCTTCCGTTATTTCTTTTTAGTCTATTTTTACTTTATTTATTTTGATTTTTATTATTTTACATTTGGTTTCTCCTCCTTGGATTACATAGGAACTTGACTGTTGCATAAACTCCTTCTGGCATGAGATGCGCTGTATAGGAGGACGGGGCTAGTATGAGGGTCAATACGGCTACCAATCACAGACGGACGGCGTGAAACAGTCCCCTGCCCCCTCTACTACCCCCCACCCGACCCTCTTACCATAGACTTTCTGCTGCCATCCTCGCGTACAGCACCAGTGAATCCCAGCATTTTTCTATTCTGCCACGTGGACCCCGGTATTATCCGTGTGACGTCCGCCTGTGGCTGCACCCTCGGGCTCGCCCCTTCCTCCTATACAGCCTGGACCTGCTCTGTCTCTGTGACTTGGCATGAGATAACAGTTTTATTTTTTACACAGGAAATCCCGTCTAAATTTTACTTTCTCACCGTCACAATCCCCCCCCCCCCATAGGGTTACCGGAGATATCACACACATCCGGCACGGGTCTCTTACTAGAATTCAGACTCGTCACTTTGCAACATCCAGGAAAAGACAGATTTACTTAAATAATTAGGGAACATGAACTTAGTGCAGTCAGAATAGAATACACTGATAAGAGCCAAATAAAATGCATTGTGCAAATATACCCAGCTCCAGTATAAAATGGAATTATCAGAAGTGTCTGCAGCCACCACTAGGGGGAGCTCCCTGTATACAGAGATACATGATAAGATCCTGTCTGCAGCCACCACTAGGGGGAGCTCCCTGTATACAGAGATACATGATAAGATCCTGCCTGCAGCCACCACTAGGGGGAGCTCCCTGTATACAGAGATACATGATAAGATCCTGTCTGCAGCCACCACTAGGGGGAGCTCCCTGTATACAGAGATACATGATAAGATCCTGTCTGCAGCCACCACTAGGGGGAGCTCCCTGTATACAGAGATACATGATAAGATCCTGTCTGCAGCCACCACTAGGGGGAGCTCCCTGTATACAGAGATACATGATAAGATCCTGTCTGCAGCCACCACTAGGGGGAGCTCCCTGTATACAGAGATACATGATAAGATCCTGTCTGCAGCCACCACTAGGGGGAGCTCCTGTATACAGAGATACATGATAAGATCCTGCCTGCAGTCACCACTAGGGGGAGCTCCCTGTATACAGAGATACATGATATGATCCTGTCTGCAGTCACCACTAGGGGGAGCTCCCTGTATACAGAGATACATGATAAGATCCTGCCTGCAGCCTCCACTAGGGGGAGCTCCCTGTATACAGAGATACATGATAAGATCCTGCCTGCAGTCACCACTAGGGGGAGCTCCCTATATACAGAGATACATGATATGATCCTGTCTGCAGTCACCACTAGGGGGAGCTCCCTGTATACAGAGATACATGATAAGATCCTGTCTGCAGCCTCCACTAGGGGGAGCTCCCTGTATACAGAGATACATGATAAGATCCTGCCTGCAGTCACCACTAGGGGGAGCTTCTTGTATACAGAGATACATGATAAGATCCTGTCTGCAGTCACCACTAGGGGGAGCTCCCTGTATACAGAGATACATGATAAGATCCTGTCTGCAGCCTCCACTAGGGGGAGCTCCCTGTATACAGAGATACATGATAAGATCCTGTCTGCAGCCTCCACTAGGGGGAGCTCCCTGTATACAGAGATACATGATAAGATCCTGTCTGCAGCCACCACTAGGGGGAGCTCCCTGTATACAGAGATACATGATAAGATCCTGTCTGCAGCCACCACTAGGGGGAGCTCCCTGTATACAGAGATACATGATAAGGTCCTGTCTGCAGCCACCACTAGGGGGAGCTCCCTGTATACAGAGATACATGATAAGATCCTGTCTGCAGCCTCCACTAGGGGGAGCTCCCTGTATACAGAGATACATGATAAGATCCTGTCTGCAGCCACCACTAGGGGGAGCTCCCTGTATACAGAGATACATGATAAGATCCTGTCTGCAGCCACCACTAGGGGGAGCTCCCTGTATACAGAGATACATGATAAGGTCCTGTCTGCAGCCACCACTAGGGGGAGCTCCCTGTATACAGAGATACATGATAAGGTCCTGTCTGCAGCCACCACTAGGAGGAGCTCCCTGTATACAGAGATACAGGATAAGTTTCTGTCTGCAGCCTCCACTAGGGGGAGCTCCCTGTATACAGAGATACATGATAAGATCCTGTCTGCAGCCACCACTAGGGGGAGCTCCCTGTATACAGAGATACATGATAAGATCCTGTCTGCAGCCACCACTAGGGGGAGCTCCCTGTATACAGAGATACATGATAAGATCCTGTCTACAGCCACCACTAGGGGGAGCTCCTTTTATACTCTGTTAAATATATCGGCTGGCCTCGCTTTGTTTGAGGTGTAGTTCTCCTTTGGAAGGAGATTGTCTGTATTATAAAAGGTGGTTACATGTCATATGCGTGCCTTATGATAGTTAGTAAGAGAAGGGGTGTTAGTTAAGATGTGGCTTATACTCTTCTCTGTAAATTGACATGAAGTAATCACGTATTTGAATCTTTTTTTTTCTTCCTGTAAATTTTCTTGTTTACTTTAATAAAGAAAGATTAAACATAAATATATCGGCTGAATGCAGTGAGCTCCATCTAGTGGTGGTTGCAGATACCTTGAACATTATCATTTATAATATCCAGAGGTTTTTTTATCCTAAAAAGAAGAAAGAAAAGAAATCTGATTTTCAAGGGTGGACAATAGGGTTATTATTGCTGCCATTTTCTAAATGCTTCCCCATTATTATGTAGGAAATCCCACTTACACCAGTGTCAGTGTCACAGATATTAACTCCTCCCGCCCTGTCATTGATCGGTCAGAACCATGCAGTGTCTCCCTTCCCCGGCTCTGGCGCACACTATAGCTCTGCAGGCTGTCACTCCCGGACCTGCACAGCAGGGGGAGCTGACACCAAGCTGCTGTGTGACCCCCCGACACCCCCCTTCGCCCCCTTCCCTGTCTCTTGTGTTCTCCTGTCATTCTCACACGGGTGACGCCGGTGGAGGCATTTATAAAGCGCAGTCTCAGCTCGTGTCCTTTTTTTCGGCTCCTTGACAGTCTTCCCACTCAATAGGGTCGTCCCCGGGAGGTTTTCCAGATTTCTGCAGATATCCCATAATGGCTCAATGCCTGTTCTGTAGCTTTCTTATAAATTGTGCTCAATACCTCACATTTTAGGATCACTGCTTGCTGTCAGGTAATCAGAACATTGATACATCAACTTGTTCCTCCAGTCTCAGCAATTCTGTGTGTGCTGTGAACGGCCGGAGACATCCAGACTGACACATTGTAGCAAACACTGAGCAGTGGAAAGACAAGTTACAACTGTAACAAACCCTCATATCAGGAGTATTGACCGAATGGATACAAAGGATTGTCGCATGGAAATGGTCAGTGTTTTTATTCATTGACAGCAAGCAGAGGCCCTAAAAATGGTAAGGGATTGGAACACAGAGTATAAAGGAAAGTTGCGGAACGTGTTTTGATACAATTATTAAGGGGGTGTTCAGTCACCCTGAGAAGCCGGGGCCGCGCGGCTGGTTTAGTGCTGCCCCGTGTATGGGGCCACGCTGCGCAGCCGAGGGGCCGGGGTCTACTACACACAATGCACGTCATGGTTGGCCATTTTCTGCAAACATGACGAGTCTGTGTCCAAGAGCAGGTCAAGGTGTCACATCCACCCCCGACACCTGACTCTCAACGACTCCGCAGATATCTATGGGCAGGATGATAGCCATAATACACGGGTCCTGGAGTAAAACCGAACAGTGGCGCCCCCAGGTGACAACTTCACAAGACTTCAGCTTCCAAACTGTAAATGTGATCATTAAAGGGTCTGGTCACACTGTACCGGCGACCGATCCGGAGACTGTGGGGACACCCGGCACCCCCACAATCAGCAGAGATTAGGAGCTGATCTGTGGTACCTGTCAGGGGCGGTGCCGGGGGTCGGACCCCCACACCATATTTATGACCTACCCTGAGGATAGCTCATCAATATCATTTATGCGGAGATCCCCTTTACACAGAATGCTGGAGTCTGAGAGCCACAAACATGTCCTCTTCTCGTGTCCTGGAGCCCATAAATCACTGGGACACGTGTGGAATACAAACCCCCAAAACACCGGCTCCTGTCAGTGAATTGCTTCTTTCTTGTATCCAGGTGTTTGCTGCAAAAATAAAATCATTTTTTACAGTTACGCACATTAAAGCATTTGTCCTCTGCATCCTCTGTGTGTCACTGTACACAGACGGCAGAAGGAGTCACCAGGGATCGGTCAGTGAGCTCCAGCTCAACCATCTTCTAGGTGGATTCACAAGTCTCAATAAATTAGAATAACATCAAAAAGGTAATTTCATTAACTCAATACAATAAGTGAAACGCATATATTATATAGAGTCATCACACACAGAGGGATCTATCTCACGTGTTTATTATATAAAGTCATTACACACAGATGGATCTATCTCACGTGTTTATTGTATATTATATAGAGTCATCACACACAGAGGGATCTATCTCACGTGTTTATTATATAAAGTCATTACACACAGATGGATCTATCTCACGTGTTTATTGTATATTATATAGAGTCATTACACACAGAGGGATCTATTTCACATGTTTATTATATAAAGTCATTACACACAGAGGGATCTATCTCACATGTTTATTATATAAAGTCATTACACACAGATGGATCTATCTCACGTGTTTATTGTATATTATATATTATATAGAGTCATTACACACAGGGAACTATTTCAGGTGTTTATTATATATTATATAGAGTCATCACACACAGAGGGATCTATTTCACATGTTTATTATATAAAGTCATTACACACAGAGAGATCTATTTCACTTGTTTATTATGTATTATATAGAGTCATTACACACAGATGGATCTATCTCACGTGTTTATTGTATATTATATATTATATAGAGTCATCACACACAGAGGGATCTATTTCACATGTTTATTATATAAAGTCATTACACACAGATGGATCTATCTCACGTGTTTATTGTATATTATATATTATATAGAGTCATTACACACAGAGGGATCTATTTCACATGTTTATTATATAAAGTCATTACACACAGAGGGATCTATCTCACATGTTTATTATATAAAGTCATTACACACAGATGGATCTATCTCACGTGTTTATTGTATATTATATATTATATAGAGTCATTACACACAGGGAACTATTTCAGGTGTTTATTATATATTATATAGAGTCATCACACACAGAGGGATCTATTTCACATGTTTATTATATAAAGTCATTACACACAGAGGGATCTATTTCACTTGTTTATTATGTATTATATAGAGTCATTACACACAGATGGATCTATCTCACGTGTTTATTGTATATTATATATTATATAGAGTCATCACACACAGAGGGATCTATCTCACGTGTTTATTATATAGAGTTATTACACACAGAGGGAACTATTTCAGGTATTTATTCTATAGAGTCATTAAACACAGAGAGATCTATTTCAGGTATTTATTCTATAGAGTCATTAAACACAGAGAGATCTATTTCAGGTGTTTATTATATATTATATAGAGTCATTACACACAGAGAGATCTATTTCAGGTGTTTATTATATATTATATAGAGTCATTACACACAGAGGGATCTATTTCACGTGTATATTTCTGTTAATGTTGATGATTATGGATTACAGCCAATGAAAACCCCAAAGTCATTATCTTAGAAAATTAGAATAATTGCCACGAAACACCTGCAAAGGCTTCCTAAGCATTTAAAGGGAACCTGTCAGCAGAAATTTCGCCCAAAACCTAAAAGCTTCCCCCTCTGAAGCTCCTGGGCTGCATTCTGGAAAGGTTCCTGTTGTTATTGTGCCCCATGTGAGACCAAAATAAAGACTTTATAAAGTCTTACCTTTTTGTATGGCACTCTTTTTTTATAGTCACGGGGGCGGGCTTTCTGGTGTCCGTTATTCTCCCTCCTGGTCCTTTATGCCGTCCCCCATCGCTCCTTTCCATAGCTGATAACGCCGCCCAGTGCTCCAGCGGTCCCCGCGCATGCCCAGTGCCAGTCTCACGGGACTGAGCACAGTGTGACCGCTGGTGACGTGTGCGCCGGCAAGAGATTATCGGCGGCGCTGAGATTGTCATCAGCAAGTACCCGCCCATAATCTCGTGCCCGCGCAACACGTCACCAGCGGTCACACTGTGCTCAGTGCTCAGTCCCGTGAGACTCGCACTGGGCATGCGCGGGGACCTCTGGAGCACTGAGCGGCGTTATCAGCTATGGAAAGGAGCGATGGGGGACGGCATAAAGGACCAGGAGGGAGAATAACGGATGCCAGAAAGCCCGCCCCCGTGACTATAAAAAAAAAGAGTGCCATACAAAAAGGTAAGACTTTATAAAGTCTTTATTTTGGTCTCACATGGGGCACAATAGCAACAGGAACCTTTCCAGAATGCAGCCCAGGAGCTGCAGAGGGGGAATCTTTTAGGTTTTGGGCAAAATGTCTGCTGACAGGTTCCCTTTAAAATGGTCCCTTAGTCTGGTTCAGTAGGCTACACAATGATAGGGAAGACTTCTGACTTGACAGATGTCCAGAAGGCAGTCATTGATATACTCCACAAGGAGGGTAAGCCACAAAAGGTCATTGCTAAAGAAGCTGGCTGTTCACACAGTGCTGGATCCGAGCACATTAATGGAAAGTTGAATGGAAGGAAAAAGTGTGGTAGAAAAAGGTGCACAAGCAACCGGGATAACCGCAGCCTTGATGGGATTGTTAAGAAAAGGCCATTCAAAGATTTGGGGGAGATTCACAAGGAGTGGACCGCTGCTGGAGTCAGTGTGTCTAGAGTCACCACACACAGACGTATCCAGGACATGGGCCACAAGTGTCACATTCCTTGTGTCACCGCTTATGACCAACAGACAACGCCAGAAGCGTCTTACCTGGGCCAAGGAGAAGAAGACCGGGACTGTTCTCAGTGGTACAAGGTGGTGTTTTCAGATGTAAGTAAATTTTGCATTTCATTTAATCGCGGTCCCCGAGTCTGGAGGAAGAGCGGAGGCCACAATCCAAGCTGCTGAGGTCTGGTGTGAAGTCTCCACAATCAGTGATGGTTTGGGGGCCGTCATCTGCAGGTGTAGCTCCACTGTGTGTTATCAAGACCAAAGTCAGCGCAGCCGTCTACCAGGAAATGTTACAGCACTTCATGCTTCCCTCTGCCCACAAGCTTTTTGGAGATGGAAATGCAAATTTTCCAGCAGGACTTGGCCCCTGTTCACACTGCCAAAAGTACCAAAACCCGGTTTGCTAGGTTTACTAACCCCAGTATCCCTGTGCTTGATTGGCCATCAAACTCACCTGACCTAAACCCCATATAGAACCTATGAGAGACACCAGAGACAACAATACAGACGAACTGAAGGCAGCTATCACAGCAACATAGGCTTCCATAACACCTCAGCAGTGCCACAGGCTGATCGCCTCCAGGCCACATTGCCGCAGTAATTCATGCAAATGCAGCTCCGACCAAGAATTGAGGCATTTACTGTTCAGACTTTTCAGGAGGCGCCAACATTTCTGAGTATAAAATCACTTTCAGTTGGTCTTACATAATATTCTAATTTTCTGAGATAATGACTTTCGGGTTTTCATAAAGCCATAATTAACAGAAATAAACACATGAAATAGATCTCTCTGTGTGTAATGACTCTATATAATATACACATAAAATAGATCCCTCTGTGTGTAATGACTCTATATAATATATAATATACACATGAAATAGATCCCTCTGTGTGTAATGACTCTATATAATATATAATATACACATAAAATAGATCCCTCTGTGTGTAATGACTCTATATAATATATAATATACAGATGAAATAGATCCCTCTGTGTCTAATGACTGTATATAATATATAATAAACACGTAAAATAGATCCCTCTGTGTGTAATGACTCTATATAATATATAATAAACACGTGAAATAGATCCCTCTGTGTGTAATGACTCTATATAATATATAATAAACACATGAAATAGATCCATCTGTGTGTAATGACTCTATATAATATACACATGAAATAGATCCCTCTGTGTGTAATGACTCTATATAATATATAATAAACACGTAAAATAGATCCCTCTGTGTGTAATGACTCTATATAATAAACACGTGAAATAGATCCCTCTGTGTCTAATGACTCTATATAATATATAATAAACACGTAAAATAGATCCCTCTGTGTGTAATGACTCTATATAATATATAATAAACACGTGAAATAGATCCCTCTGTGTGTAATGACTCTATATAATATATAATAAACACATGAAATAGATCCATCTGTGTGTAATGACTCTATATAATATATAATATACACATGAAATAGATCCCTCTGTGTGTAATGACTCTATATAATATATAATATACACATGAAATAGATCCCTCTGTGTGCAATGAGTCTATATAATATATAATAAACACGTGAAATAGATCACTCTGTGGGCAATGACTCTATATAATATGTAATACACACCTGAAATAGATCCCTCTGTGTGTAATGACTCTATATAATATATAATACACATGTGAAATAGATCCCTCTGTGTGTAACGACTCTATATAATATATAATACACACCTGAAATAGATCCCTCTGTGTGTAATGACTCTATATAATATATAATACACATGTGAAATAGATCCCTCTGTGTGTAATGACTCTATATAATATATAATACACACCTGAAATAGATCCCTCTGTGTGTAATGACTCTATATAATATATAATACACATGTGAAATAGATCCCTCTGTGTGTAATGACTCTATATAATATATAACACGTGAAATAGATCCCTCTGTGTGTAATGACTCTATACAATAAAAGTAAAATAGATCCCTCTGTGTGTAATGACTCTATATAATATATATTACACATGTGAAATAGATCCCTCTGTGTGTAATGACTCTATATAATAAACGTAAAATAGATCCCTTTGTGTGTAATGACTCTATATTATAATACACACCTGAAATAGATCCCTCTGTGTGTAATGACTCTATATAATATATAATACACATGTGAAATAGATCCCTCTGTGTGTAATGACTCTATATAATACACACCTGAAATAGATCCCTCTGTGTGTAATGACTCTATATAATACACACCTGAAATAGATCCCTCTGTGTGTAATGACTCTATAATACATGTGTTTCTCTTTTTGTATTGAGTTATTTTTGAGGCTATTGTAATTTATTGAGATGCCCCTGTATGTACGTTATTTTGGTCGATCTTCCTCATAAAATCAGCTCAGGAGAGTTCCCGTTTTTCTATGTACAGTGATTTGCAGAGGATGGGGAACGCTCCAATAACTGTAATGAATCTTAATTGCAGAAATGATTTTTAGCCAATTGTATTTGGCCATTTTTTATTTTTTTTCCCCAAAGTTTAGAACGGTAAATGACGCCCATTGCAGGTCCTAGAAGGGTTGTCGCCTGCTTTTCTAGGGTACATTGCCGTAGACTCACTTGTGCCTGGAGTAAACGGAGTGGAGCTGCAATACCTGGCACAGCCTGTGAGCACGGTGGCGCTGCTTGTGACTGCAGCAGTGTTTTTCCAATCTTGGACATGTAAAGATGCCCGTCACATAAGTATCCATGTGCCAAGCCTCGAGCTGCATCCTTAACCTTTATTCTCAGCATAATTGGGGGACGGCTAAAATAAAAAGACATGTAAAGCTTTTGGAGGTCTCCAACCCCCTGGATGGTGGGGGCTGTAGTTTGGCGCAGCAGCAGAGGACCTCTGTGCCACCAGTGTTGACAACGTCACGGTTTAGCTGTATTTTGTATTCCACTTGCTTATCGCCTCTCCTTCCCCTTTTCTTACCCTCCATGCTGATTATATTGCTGTACTGTGCCCCCCTGTGGATATAGCCGGTATTACATCTTATCTCTGTCTGCCTTTCTTTAAAGACAGGTGAACATGCCCAATGCCACAATATGGTAAGACCAAAGAAACCTTCAGAGCACTGTCACCCCTTCTTTCTTCTGACACCCTGACACAGCTGTGTGCCCCTGACTGCGGGGCTCTCCTCTCCACACCTTGTCTAGTCCTCTCTGCATGCCCTGTGGCCGCCATGTTGTATTTGTGTCTCCTGAGCTGTGACCTCTGTGGTTTATCTGTGTAATACTCTGTTCTTGTAAGCTTGTCTTACCGCTTGCCGCCGGGCCAGTCCGGGGGAGACCCTGAGAGGTTGGCCCGACTTTCCGGCAGACTAATCACAAGAGGACAGAACAGGAGGAATTCTTGTTGAAAACTTTAGATGTTCCAGGGCCGTGATTGAAGCTCCGAGACACAAGGAGCCAAAAACTACATTCAGCTGTCGGCCCGAAAACGGCAAATACTAATGGTGCCCGGACAGACATCCACAATCTCACGACCGACGTGGCGGCAGCGGCTCATGTGAAGATTAATCTGGACAAGGATTATCCAGCATCTCTTACACCGACCGCTGACGTCCATCCGCAGGTGACATGTGACGAAAGACGAGACTGCGGCGCCTCTCACCCTACTTTCCGGAAGGTTCACTTTTCGGGTTCTGATCTCCCAATCCCCTGCAGAGACAAGAAGTGTCTAAAAGATTATAACATTGATTTATTTACATCTGGGCTTAGGAGTCCTGTGGGCGGAGCTGCCAATCGCTCACAGTCCCGCCCACTGGACTCTTATGCATAGACTAAGCAGGGGTTTAATACAAATCATACTGAATGATCTGCAACAAAAGTAGATGAATCTGCTCCGCGCCTTCCGCGCACTTCCCTCTGCGAATCTCCATGTGTCGGGAATTGAAATTTGCAATAATCCCTGCAGATTTGTCGGACGGTGGCGCTACCTTCTTCTGAAAAGGGGCAAATATGGCGTCACGTGGCAAGATCGGCGGTTTCTTTGGAGCCCTGTATGAGGAAATCTCAGCTCCTCACCCCAGAGAGCTTTACTATGAGATCAGTCAGCGCGGCGCGGGCGCAGCACCACGGTTCAGATCGCGGAAACGTTTGTAATGAAGCCGAGTCGTCAGAGATCTCTCGCGGCTGTAATTAAATATGAGTGTTTTTGTTAATGTGACAAGTATACAGCCCCCGTATAAGGGATAAATTATAACCTCGAGGCGCGGTGTTATAGGCAGATTACGGTTCTCGCGTGCAACAATAACATTTCCGAAGTGTAATTGGTTTTCGTTGCGTTCTTCTGGAACCTGCCACGACCTGCAGCTGATTTGTCATTGACACCAATTGAAATAATTTCTAAGACGCCTCCGAAAAAAAACAAAAAAACCCCATGGAGCCGGCGTACGACAGAGTCCTGAGATGTTTTCAACAAGAAATCCTCCGACCAGTCTGTCCTCTCCAGTGTTCATGTCGTTTTGTTTTATTCCTGCAGATCAGGGGTTAATGGGGGGGGAGTTTTACTTGGGTGGGATCCACTAGACCTTAGGTGTCGGTGTGTATAGATCCTCGGGATCCCGAGGCTTCCAATCTTTGTCTGGGTAGTGAGAGAATCAGGAACAGTCCAGAGGAGAAAGACCAGGACGACGTTTCTGAGCGCTGATGACGTTGACTATAAATGTAGATTTTTTTTCCTTTATATTTTTTGTATATAAAATCTTAATATTTCGGAGTGATTACAGAGTAGGGTCAGGGTCTGCAGGTTAGGGCAGACAGGCAGCGCCTGCCCGGGGGTCTCGGATCCCGTCTAACCTACGACCACTGTATATTCTAGCAGGGGGAGGAAAACTCGCGCATCTCCATCACCTTCTTCAGGCTTTTTCGTGTTATGAGGCTGGTGAAGCTCCTCAGTCGTGGGGAGGGGATCCGGACCCTTCTCTGGACGTTCATCAAGTCTTTCCAGGTAACAAGGATCCGTCCGCTTTATAATCGCACAGATTTATTAACACCGTATCCCTATTACATGGATTCCCGACATCGCTGTGTCCCTTCCCCTGCAGGCTTTGCCGTATGTGGCTCTTCTGATTGTTATGCTGTTTTTTATCTACGCCGTCATTGGGATGCAGGTAAGGAAATCTCTCCGGTATTTTCAGCTTTTTATCCACTTCACACATTTTATTAGAAGACTCGTCCCCGGATAAATCCCCTCTGAGATCCCACCGAGCAGCTGTAGAATTTTGCCTTCTAAACCAGATCACCCCTTTAAGCTCCAATCCCAACGTGGTCATCTCATTTGGAAAACAAAAATCTTTATAACTAATTAAAGGGGTTGTCCAGGATTTACTTATATTTATTCATGACCTATCCATAAATGACATTGTGGGGTCGGACACCTGCCACTCTGACCAATCAGCCGCTGGCAGCTCCACAACATCCGGATATAGGTAATGTACAGGGCTGTAACAGCGCCATACACTGGGTAGTGGCCGTTCTCAGGTACTGCAGATCACATACAGTTCAATAGGAGCTGAGCTGCAGTACCGAGTATGGCCACTACACAGTGTGTGGAGCTGTGCAGGTCCGGCTTCCTTCACCATCTAGTGGCCATTCTCGGTACTGCCGTTCATACCTGCGGTGTCGGTCTGGCTCCATTCACTGTATATCTTTAGATGTCGCATGAGTTGCATACATCTAATCAGTAAGGGGTGCTAGGGACAAAAAAACCCCATCAGTTCTGGCAGTTTTTAAGTTAATGCAGATGTTTAGCATTGTAATATATGTGACCCCGGCAGTGGATGGTACAGGCACAGCTCCTGAGCCTGCGCGGTGCGGTGAAGTGCCTGATGGTGTTAGTATCATGCCGACTGTGCGCATGTGATGACATTTACTTTGCAGCACTTCCATGGTGTTTCCTTTGTTGCGGTCAGAGCTTGCTTTTGCAAAGTCTTCTGTATAGACGGTGATAGAAGTATATTCCGCCGGCCTTGCAGGATGCCATGATCTCCTCCCCCCCATACTGTGCCCCTCAATATAACACCTCACTCACATGATTTTTCACTGCGCAGGTTTTTGGGAAGATTGCACTAAACGACACAACCGAAATCAACAGGAATAATAATTTCCAGACCTTCCCTCAGGCCGTCCTGCTGCTCTTCAGGTTTGTGGCACGTGCGTGGATTGTTCTCGGAGGGGGGGGTCTGTAAAAAGTCAGCAGCCAAAGGTTACAGTACAGACCAAACGTTTGGACACACCTTCTCATTCAAAGAGTTTTCTTTATTTTCATGACTCTGAAAATTGTAGATTCACATTGAAGGCATCAAAACTATGAATTAACACATGTGGAATGAAATACTTAACAAAAAAGTGTGAAACAACTGAAAATATGTCTTATATTCTGGGTTCTTCACAGTCGCCGCCTGTGTCGCCAAGTTCATTGGCAGAAACCATCAAATGCTACAAAGAAACTGGCTCACATGAGGACCGCCCCAGGAAAGGAAAACCAAGAGTCACCTCTACTGCGGAGGATAAGTTTATCCGAGTCACCAGCCTCAGAAATCGCAGGTTAACATCAGCTCAGATTAGAGACCAGGTCAATGCCACACAGAGTTCTAGCAGCAGACACATCTCTAGAACAACTGTTAAGAGGAGTTTGTGCAGCAGCCTTCATGGTAAAATATCTGCTAGGAAACCATTGCTAAGGACAGGCAACAAGCAGAAGAGAACACAAGGAATGGACATTAGACCAGTGCAAATCTGTGCTTTGGTCTGATGAGTCCAAATTTGAGATCTTTGGATCCAACCACCGTGTCTTTGTGTGATGCAGAAAAGGTGAACGGATGGACTCTACATGGCTGGTTCCCACCATGAAGCATGGAGGAGGAGGGGTGATGGTGTGGGGGGGCGATGCTGGTGACACTGTTGGGGATTTATTCAAAATTGAAGGCATACAGAACCAGCATGGCTACCACAGCATCTTGCAGCGGCGTGCTATTCCATCCGGTTTGCGTTTAGTTGGACCATCATTTATTTTTCAAAAGGACAATGACCCCAAACACACCTCCAGGCTGTGTAAGGGCTATGTGAATAAGAAACAGAGTGATGGGGTGCTACGCCAGATGACCGGACCTCCACAGTCACCAGACCTGAACCCAATCGGGATGGTTTGGGGTGAGCTGGACCGCAGAGCGAAGGCAAAAGGGCCAACAAGTGCTAAGTATCTCTGGGAACTCCTTCAAGACTGTTGGAAAACCATTTCCGGTGACTACCTCCTGAAGCTCATCAAGAGAATGCCAAGAGTGTGCAAAGCAGTAATCAAAGGAAGAGGTGGCTACTCTGAAGAACCTAGAATATAAGACAGATTTTCAGTTGTTTCACACTTTTTTGTTAAGTATTTCATTCCACATGTGTTAATTCATAGGTTTGATGCCTTCAATGTGAATCTACAATTTTCAGAGTCATGAAAATAAAGAAAACTCTTTGAATGAGAAGGTGTGTCCAAACTTTTGGTCTGTACTGTATATTCCATTTTGAGGAAAATGCTTACAACTCTGTTTCTGGGTTTGCAGCGTTGACATGTGGCCCCCTGAGCGTAGGTTGTGCTCCCCGGATCTGGACGTTGTCACGTGCTTGGTCTCATAGGATAACAGCTAATCTTTACCTCTGACAGATGTGCGACCGGTGAAGCCTGGCAGGAGATCATGCTGGCCTGTCTCCCCAACAAGATGTGTGAACCTGATTTGCCGGAGATTCCGCGCAACGAGGAAGACTTCTCCTGCGGAAGCAGCTTTGCCGTCTTCTACTTCATCAGCTTTTATATGCTCTGCGCCTTCCTGGTGGGCTTCATCGCTTTCTCCTCTGATTCCTCACGTCTTGGAGAACAGGTCGTCAATATTCATTTCTTCCTCTGCAGATCATCAACCTGTTTGTTGCCGTCATTATGGATAACTTTGACTATCTGACGCGAGACTGGTCCATATTGGGTCCGCATCATCTGGATGAATTCAAAAGGATTTGGGCAGAGTATGACCCGGAGGCCAAGTAAGCGCGTCACACATTGATAGACACATGGGGCCTGTTCTCGAAATGTTTCATTGTGCGTTAGGTTTAGTTTTCAGAGAATTTACTAAAATGTTGTGATGGTTTCACATCTTCTGTCGCCTGACCCAGGGGTCGTATCAAGCACCTGGACGTCGTCACCCTGCTAAGACGGATTCAGCCGCCGTTAGGATTTGGAAAGCTGTGTCCGCATCGTGTGGCGTGTAAGGTAACCACATGAATTGATGACTATTGTCAGGACGCGGTGTCATCATCCCCTTCCACCCTCCACTAAGTATTGATTCTCGCCCTGCAACAATGTAACAAAGCGTGCCGGGTGGAGACGGCGCCCCGACGTGCCGCCCCCTGCAGCACGTGACACCGGCATCACCTCCGTTTTCTCTGTTACGCAGCGGTTAGTCGCCATGAACATGCCTCTGAACAGCGATGGGACGGTCATGTTTAACGCAACACTCTTCGCTTTGGTTCGGACTTCTCTATGCATAAAAACGGACGGTAACTATAGATTTCTTCATGTCATCTTCTACACATTATGCACCTTTTCCTCTCCCTGGACAACCCTCAAAGTGGTAGGAGAAAAAGGGGTTAATCCAGCGCAATCCGGCAAATAAGATGTAGAAATGTTGATAAATTAATCACTCTTTTATGCCATAGGTCTACGCGTTTCGAGGTGTAAAAACCTCTTCCTCAGGAACAGAATATCAACCTGGTTGTTGATATTCTGGTCCTGAGGAAGAGGTTTTTACACCTCGAAACGCGTAGACCTATGGAATAAAAGAGTGATTAATTTATCAACATTTCTACATCTTATTTGGCGGATTGCGTGGGATTAACCCCTTTTTCTCCTCCTACTCTGAAGACATCTGCACGTGGGGCCGCGGCAGCCGCCATTATCTTATGCTATCAATGGTGGTTGTGACCCTTCACAACCACAATTGGTGAGTGTATTAATATATATACTAACATGTTGCTTATCTGGTAAAACCCTATTAGCGCTTCTGTTTTTTAGCTCTATCACTGGACAACCCTCAAGACGGACTATATTAAGCTGGGTCCATAATTTGCGGCAATTTACAATGTACAGTTGTGCTCAAAAGTTTACACACCCCGGCAGATTTTTTGCTTTCTTGGCCTTTTTTCAGAGAATATGAATGATAACACACAATATTTTTCCGCTCGTGGTTAGTGGTCGGGTGAAGCCATTTATTGTCATCTATTGTGTTTTCTCTTCTTAAAATAATAATGACAACCAAAAACATCCAAAAGACCCTGATCAGAAGTTCTCACACCCCGGTGATTTAGGCCTGATAACATGCACAGAAGGTGACACAAATGGGTGTGAATGGCCAATAAAGGTAACATCCTCACCTGTGACCTGTTTCCTTGTAATCCGTGAGTTTCTGGGATCCAGACTCTGGCATCTTTCATCCAGCCACTGACGTTTTTGGATTGTGAGTCATGGGGAAAGCAAAAGAATGGTCAACAGATCTATGGGAAAAGATAGTTGAACTGTATAACACAGGAAAGGGATACAAAAACAGATCCAAGGAATTGATAATGCCGGTCAGAAGTGTTCAAACTGTGATTAACAAATGGAAAATCAGGGGCTTTGTAAAAACCAAACCAAGATCAGGTAGAGCAACAAAAATATCAGCCATAACTGCCAGGAAAATTGTTTGGGATGCAAAGAAAAACCTACAAATAACATCAGCTGAAATCCAGGAGTCAGTGAAAACCAGCAGTGCGGCTGCTTCAAGATGCACAATAAGGAGGCACTTGAAGAAAAATGGGCTGCATGGTCAAGTCACCAGAAGAAAGCCATTACTGCGCAAATGCCACAAAGTATCTCACCTACTATACGCAAACCGCACAGACAAGCCCCCAAACCTCTGGAACAAGGTGATTTGGAGTGATGAGACCAAAATCAAACTTTGTGGCCACAACCATAAACATTACATTTGGAGAGGTGTCAACAAGGCCTATGATGAAAGGAGCACCATTCCTACTGTAAAGCATGGAGGTGGATCACTGATGATGTGGGGATGTGTGAGCTACAAAGGCACAGAAAACTTGGTCACAGTTGAAGGAAAGATGAATGCTGCATGTTATCAGAAAATAGTGAAGGCAAATTTGCACTCATCAGCCTGGAACTTACTTGGATGTTCCAACATGACAACGATCCAAAACACAAGACCAAGGCGACCTGTCATTGGCTACAGCAGAACAAAGTGAAGGTTCTGGAGTGGCCATCTCAGTCTCCTAAACTCAATATCATTGAGCCACTCTGGGGAGAACTGAAGCAAAGCACAGTTCATGCAAGAAAGCCCAGAAATATACAGGAACTGGAGGTACCAAGAAGAATGGGCGGCTTTACCATCTGACCAAGAAGAATGGGCAGCTTCAACATCTGACCAAGAAGAATGGGTGGCTTTACCATCTAACCAAGAAGAATGGGTAACTTTACCATCTGAGAAAATGAAGAGCCTCATCAACAACTACCACAAAATACTTCAAAACTGTCATTGATGTTAGAGGGGCCAATACACAGTATTAAGAACTGGGGGGTGGGAACTTTTCATCAGAGTCATTTGGATGTTTTTGGTTGTCATTATGATTTAAAAAAGAGAAATCCCAGTAGTTTGACAATAATTGGCTTCACCCAACCACTTACCATGAGCGGAAAAAAAGTTTTTGTGTTATCATTCATATTCTCTGAAAAAAAGGCCAAGAAAGCAAAAATCTGTCGGGGTGTGTTAACTTTTGAGCACAACTGTAACTGATGTTAAATCCGCTGGGCCCCGGGATGCCCCCTCACGCCTATAAATGACAATAGCGGTACAAAGTCGCAAATATCTGCACAGATACGGCGGGTGCCAGAGTTTACGACTTTTCTACACCATAAAAGTTAAAATGTTACTAACAAACCACAGATTGCAGTATGTCCACAGCTGTGACAAACTATAAGGGGCTTGTAATAAAGGGTTCAATGGTCAGATGATATAACTGTGAGGGACGACGTCGCAATCACTTTATAACGATTATGTATAAAACCCCTTTACAGTAATCAGGAGCCTATATGCAATGTATTAAATCTGCTTGTGCCCCTGATCCTCCAACAGGAAACCTAGAACAAGCCAACGAAGAGCTCAGGGCTATCATTAAAAAGATCTGGAAAAGAACCAGCATGAAACTCCTGGACCAGGTGGTGCCCCCTGCTGGTGGTAAGTGAAAGGAGAAGTTGTGGTGTTGGTCTCTAGAAAAGGGGGGAACGTGCAGCTGGTCTCTAGAAAAAAAAAAAGACAGGACTCATGCGGCTGGCCTCTTGAGAAGGGGGGGAGTCGTGTGGCTGGTCTCTACAGAAGGGGTGAGTCGTGTGGCTGGTCTCTAGAGAAGCGGGGAGTCGTGAAAAGGGGACTTGTGCAGCGAATCTTTAGAGAAGATTGCTCAGTTGCCATTACATCCTTAGTCTGGCTATGTAATTTTGGGCACAGGACTTTGCATCCAATCCCACTTTTATGTTGGAAGGGATGAAAATGCAACACTCGGGATTCCAGTTTGGGATGTGTGGCTGCAGCTTGTGCCGGATCTCGTGCGGCTGCAGAGGGTGCCGGATCTCATGCGGCTGCAGCTTGCGCCGGATCTCGTGCGGCTGTAGCTTGTCCTTGATCTTGTGCGGCTGCAGCTTGTGCCGGATCTCGTGCGGCTGCAGCTTGTCCTGGATCTTGTGCGGCTGCAGCTTGTCCTTGATCTCGTGCGGCTGCAGCTTGTGCCGGATCTCATGCGGCTGCAGCTTGCGCCGGATCTCGGGCGGCTGCAGCTTGTCCTTGATCTTGTGCGGCTGCAGCTTGTTCCAGATCTCGTGCGGCTGCAGCTTGTCCTGGATCTTGTGCGGCTGCAGCTTGTCCTGGATCTCGTGCGGCTGCAGCTTGTCCTGGATCTCGTGCGGCTGCAGCATGTCCTGGATCTCGTGCGGCTGCAGCTTGTCCTGGATCTCGTGCGGCTGCAGCTTGTCCTGGATCTCGTGCGGCTGCAGTTTGTGACGGATTTTGTGCGGCTGCAGCTTGCGCCGGATCTCCAGCCCTGAGGGTGCCAGACCGCGCTGTTCTGAGGCTGACGGAGCAAAGGAAGCAATTTTTTGCTAACATGAAATCTACAACCTGAGCAACATAGCTGCTAGGAGCCGCGTACATAAGACGTGAGAGACGTGTGCATGCTGCATACTCACCACGCTGATAGGAGCCGCGTACATAAGACGTGAGAGACGTGTGCATGCTGCGTACTCACCACGCTGATAGGAGCTGCGTACATAAGACGTGAGAGATGTGTGCATGCTGCATACTCACCACGCTGATAGGAGCCGCGTACATAAGACGTGAGAGACGTGTGCATGCTGCGTACTCACCACGCTGCTAGGAGCCGCGTACATAAGACGTGAGAGCTGTGTGCATGCTGCGTACTCACCACGCTGATAGGAGCCGCGTACATAAGACGTGAGAGACGTGTTCATGCTGCGTACTCACCGCGCTGATAGGAGGCGCGTACATAAGACGTGAGAGACGTGTGCATGCTGTGTACTCACCGCGCTGATAGGAGCCGCGTACATAAGACGTGAGAGACGTGTGCATGCTGCGTACTCACCACGCTGATAGGAGCCGCGTACATTAGACGTGAGAGATGTGTGCATGCTGCGTACTCACCGCGCTGATAGGAGCCGCGAACATAAGACGTGAGAGATTTGTGCATGCTGCGTACTCTCTACGCTGATAGGAGCCGCATACATAAGACGTGAGAGATGTGTGCATGCTGCGTACTCACCGCGCTGATAGGAGCCGCGTACATAAGACGTGAGAGACGTGTGCATGCTGCGTACTCACCGCGCTGATAGGAGCCGCGTACATAAGACGTGAGAGATGTGTGCATGCTGCGTACTCACCGCGCTGATAGGAGCCGCGTACATAAGACGTGAGAGACGTGTGCATGCTGCGTACTCACCGCGCTGATAGGAGCCGCGTACATAAGACGTGAGAGACGTGTGCATGCTGCGTACTCACCACGCTAATAGAAGCCGCGTACATAAGACGTGAGAGACGTGTGCATGCTGCGTACTCACCACGCTGATAGGAGCCGCTTACATAAGACGTGAGAGACGTGTGCATGCTGCGTACTCACCGCGCTGATAGGAGCCGCGTACATAAGACGTGAGAGACGTGTGCATGCTGCGTACTCACCACACTGATAGGAGCCGTGTACATAAGACGTGAGAGACGTGTGCATGCTGCGTACTCACCACGCTGATAGGAGGCGCGTACATAAGACGTGAGAGACGTGTGCATGCTGCGTACTCACCACGCTGATAGGAGGCGCGTACATAAGACGTGAGAGACGTGTACATGCTGTGTACTCACCACGCTGATAGGAGGCGCGTACATAAGACGTGAGAGACGTGTGCATGCTGCGTACTCACCACGCTGATAGGAGCCGCGTACATAAGACGTGAGAGACGTGTGCATGCTGCGTACTCACCACGCTGCTTTCTCCTCGCAGATGATGAAGTCACGGTGGGAAAGTTTTATGCCACTTTCCTGATTCAGGAATATTTTCGGAAATTCAAGAAGCGCAAAGAGCAGGGGTTGGTAGGAAAACCTTCCCAGCGCAACGCTCTCTCGCTGCAGGTATTGTAATCACTCCCATCACCCTGTAGATTAGTCTGTTAGATGAGGCATGAAGGGGACGGGATCTGTGACGCCTCCAGACCACAGAACAGTACCGTATGTTACACTAGTAATATATTAACCCTTCATATAACTACAATATTGTAAATGTATTGGATTTTCTATATAACAATTAGTTAGTGGCTATAGCGCCTACATATCAGCGTATACACCACCGTGTCATCTGTATACCCCTCCCTGTGTACATAACTGTATATTCTCCCCTATATAACTGTATATTACACTGTACATTGCCATATCTGCCGCCCTGTATAACTCATTCTGTATATCCCTCCCTATATATATATATCATCCTGTACATGACTGTATATACCATCCGTACATACCCGATATACCACTCTGTATACTCGGTATATATCTAACACCTCCTGGCTATCCTGTGGACAGAGTACACTAGATATATAATGGACCCCTGCATAAGAAGGGCCCTATAATACGGGGCCATCCTCATTACTGGTAAGAAGCTGACAAATCCCGGCCCTGGCTAGTAGCCCAGATGTTTGTGGTTCCCCTCAGGCTGGGCTGCGCACGCTGCATGATATCGGGCCTGAGATTCGCAGAGCTATTTCTGGAGACCTGACCGCGGAGGAAGAGCTGGACAAAGCCATGAAGGAGGCCGTGTCTGCAGCGTCCGAGGACGACATCTTCAGGGTGTGTAGGAAATGCGGCTGTGACATGTGCATGAGATCTCAGGGGCAGAATCCCCACATGCCCACGAGCTGTTATCTCGCCAGCATATACTGTCATGCTCTGCGTCTGTCCTGTCTGACTGTATCTAACATGTGCATCACTGTACTAACACCCTGTATCCCTCCGTCCACACACGGACATTGTACCTCCGTCCACATCCACCAGGTATTATCCTCCTCATCATTGTCACATTGTCCGTTCATTTGTTACATTGTCGCCTGTGACCTCTGTGACAATCACTAAATAAGAGGGGGCAACGCGACACTGTCAGGCGATCAGTCTCCGCCTAGCCTTAAAGCGTAACCCTCAGTTTAATTTCTATTTCATGAATCAATAATACAACATTGTAATAATCCGATCAGACAAATCTGCTTCTTTCTATTCCAGAATCGATCCGTCATTGTCAAAATTCTCCATTATGAGGTCAAATCTGTATTCAGTGAAGACTTCCCCTTTACGGAGATAGGAGATGGCAGCTGGTGCTGATGAGATTCTATGACAGGAGGAGGAGCTAGAGGCAGAGGGAGGAGCTAGATGATGAACTCCGCCCCTCATCCTCCCGTCCTCATAGACTCTCATCAGCACCAGCTGCTATCTCCTATCTCAATAGTGGGAAAGTCTCCACTGAATACAGATTTTACAGTCATATGAAAAAGTTTGTGCACCCCTATTAATGTTAACTTTTTTTCTTTATAACAATTTGGGTTTTTGCTATTTCAGTTTCATATATCTAATAACTGATGGACTGAAGAATATTTCTGGATTGAAATGAGGTTTATTGTACTAACAGAAAATGTGCAATCCGCATTTAAACAAAATTTGACAGGTGCATAAGTATGGGCACCCTTATCAATTTCTTGATTTGAACACTCCTAACTACTTGTTACTGACTTACTAAAGCACTAAATTGGTTTTGTAACCTCATTGAGCTTTGACCTTCATAGGCAGGTGCATCCAATCATGAGAAAAGGTATTTAAGGTGGCCACTTGCAAGTTGTTCTCCTATTTGAATCTCCTATGAAGAGTGGCATCATGGGCTCCTCAAAACAACTCTCAAATGATCTGAAAACAAAGATTATTCAGCATAGTTGTTCAGGGAAAGGTACAAAAAGATGTCTCAGAGATTTAACCTGTCAGTTTCCACTGTGAGGAACATAGTAAGGAAATGGAAGAACACAGGTACTGTTCTTGTTAAGCCCAGAAGTGGCAGGCCAAGAAAAATATCAGAAAGGCAGAGAAGAAGAATGGTGAGAACAGTCAAGGACAATCCACAGACCACCTCCAAAGACCTGCAGCATCATCTTGCTGCAGATGGTGTCACTGTGCATCGGTCAACAATACAGCGCACGTTGCACAAGGAGAAGCTGTATGGGGGAGTGATGTGAAAGAAGCCGTTTCTGCAAGCACGCCACAAACAGAGTCGCCTGAGGTATGCAAAAGCACATTTGGACAAGCCAGTTACATTTTGGAAGAAGGTCCTGTGGACTGATGAAACAACGATTGAGTTGTTTGGTCATACAAAAAGGCGTTATGCATGGAGGCAAAAAAACACGGCATTCCAAGAAAAGCACTTGCTACCCACAGTAAAATTTGGTGGAGGTTCCATCATGCTTTGGGGCTGTGTGGCCAATGCCGGCACCGGGAATCTTGTTAAAGTTGAGGGTCGCATGGATTGAACCCTGTATCAGCAGATTCTTGACAATAAATGTGCAAGAGTCAGTGACAAAGATGAAGTTACGCAGGGGATGGATATTTCAGCAAGACAATGATCCAAAACACCGCTCCAAATCTACCCAGGCATTCATGCAGAGGAACAATTACAATGTTCTGGAATGGCCATCCCAGTCCCCAGACCTGAATATCATTGAAAATCTGTGGGATGATGTGAAGCGGCTGTCCATGCTTGGCGAAACAAGAAATTAATAAGGGTGCCCATACTTTTGCACAGGTCAAATTTTGTTTAAATGCGGATTGCACATTTTCTGTTAGTACAATAAACCTCATTTCAATCCAGAAATATTACTCAGTCCATCAGTTATTAGATATATGAAACTGAAATAGCAAAAACCCAAATTGTTATGAAGAAAAAAGATTAACATTAACAGGGGTGCCCAAACTTTTTCATATGACTGTATCTCTAAATTGAACATTTTGATAACTGATGAATTCTGGCAGAGAAAGAAGCAGATTTCCCTGATTAGATTATTACTGCCTTGCTTATTTTCATGTGTATTATTGATTTCTAAAATAAGAATTAATCTGATGGTTACACCTTGTGTTTTGTTAATGATTCCTGTCCTGGTGTGTCACATTGTACGCCGGCTCGTATACCTGAGTCACTGCTTTACTCTGTATTTTATCCTGCTGTTCCATATTGCTATACTCATTGTGTATCAATGTACCTGGTCAGACTGTATCACCCGCACCACCGAGTACAGCTCTGATAACAGCACGTCATATCCTATTGTGTTACTCATCTGGTATCTGTACTCTCTGTGTAACATTGTATCACTCCTCCGCTGAGTACACCTGTCCTGGTAACATTGTATCACTCCTCCGCTGAGTACACCTGTCCTGGTAACATTGTATCACTCCTCCGCTGAGTACACCTGTCTCGGTAACATTGTATCACTCCTCCGCTGAGTACACTTGTCCTGGTAACATTGTATCACTCCTCCGCTGAATATACCTGTCCTGGTAACATTGTATCACTCCTCCGCTGAGTACACCTGTCCTGGTAACATTGTATCACTCCTCCGATGAGTACACCTGTCCCGATAACATTGTATCACTCCTCCGCTGAATATACCTGTCCCGATAACATTGTATCACTCCTCCTCTGAGTACACCTGTCCTGGTAACATTGTATCACTCCTCCGCTGAGTACACCTGTCCCGATAACATTGTATCACTCCTCCGCTGAGTACACCTGTCCTGGTAACATTGTATCACTCCTCCGCTGAGTACACCTGTCCTGGTAACATTATATCACTCCTCCGCTGAGTACACCTGTCCTGGTAACATTGTATCACTCCTCCGCTGAGTACACCTGTCCTGGTAACATTATATCACTCCTCCGTTGAGTACACCTGTCCTGGTAACATTGTATCACTCCTCCGCTGAGTACACCTGTCCTGGTAACATTGTATCACTCCTCCGCTGAGTACACCAGTCCTGGTAACATTGTATCACTCCTCCGCTGAGTACACCTGTCCTGGTAACATTGTATCACTCCTCCGCTGAGTACACCTGTCCTGGTAACATTGTATCACTCCTCCGCTGAGTACACCTGTCCTGGTAACATTGTATCACTCCTCCGCTGAGTACACCTGTCCTTGTAACATTTTATCACTCCTCCGCTGAGTATACCTGTCCTGGTAACATTGTATCACTCCTCCGCTGAGTACACCTGTCCTGGTAACATTGTATCACTCCTCCTCTGAGTAAATCTGTCCCGATAACATTGTATCACTCCTCCGCTGAGTACACCTGTCCTGGTAACATTGTATCACTCCTCCGCTGAGTACACCTGTCCCGGTAACATTGTATCACTCCTCCGCTGAGTACACCTGTCCTGGTAACATTATATCACTCCTCCGCTGAGTACACCTGTCCCGGTAACATTTTATCACTCCTCCGCTGAGTACACCTGTCCCGGTAACATTTTATCACTCCTCCGCTGAGTACACCTGTCCTGGTAACATTATATCACTCCTCCACTGAGCACACCTGTCCCGGTAACATTGTATCACTCCTCCGCTGAGTACACCTGTCCCGGTAACATTTTATCACTCCTCCGCTGAGAACACCTGTCCTGGTAACATTATATCACTCCTCCACTGAGCACACCTGTCCTGGTAACATTGTATCACTCCTCCGCTGAGTACACCTGTCCTAGTAACATTGTATCACTCCTCCACTGAGTACAACTGTCCTGGTAACATTGTATCACTCCTCCACTGAGCACACCTGTCCTGGTAACATTATATCACTCCTCCACTGAGCACACCTGTCCTGGTAACATTATATCACTCCTCCACTAACTATGTGCCACCCCTGCAGCAGTCGAACTGCTTGGATCCGGGGTCGCTGTGGCTCGAGGGTCTCCGGACCCGGGGGCTTGCGCCCACTTCGAAATGTAAAGGGGGAAAATATTTACAAGGGAGAGTTTGTGATGCCACCCATGGTTCGCGGTAAGGGGAGTATTGCCGCTACCGATGGGAGTACCGGGGGGAGATGGAGCGGGGCAGCCAGATGATGTTCCCTCCACGGGTAGGGGAGGCCCAGGGACTCTAGAGAATAGATGGAGGATAACGTGGTGCAGGCTGTGTGGGCAGGTAGGACGCAGGGAGAGCAGTGTACTCACTCAGGTCGTGTTGATGTTGGCGCAACCATTAAGCAGACTCTGACACAGAAGTAAACCAAGTCTCTGGGTGCCGCTGCCACTCTGGGGAGCTCGACCGGGAGTCCGTCCCCGCTGGTATTGCTTAGTGGTCCGGAGCCTGCCTTCATGCACATGTAGATAGAGGTTTCTGAGTGACCCCTCGGCCTGAAGCTTTCGGGGTCCCGCTCCGTATAATTAAATAGGGAAGCTGTGCTCTCGATGGCCGATACTTGGGATTTGAGTGGGCCGCATAAGCTGGAAAGCCCTCTCCCCCTCGTTGTGTTGATACCTTCAATCTCTGTGCTCTTGGGGAAAGTTCATAAAGAGACTATCCTCCACAGGTTAATTATCGGGTTGCGTGAAGCTACTCCCTGATCTAGGGTCCTGTACCCTGCCGTGCTTGGTACCGGTCCAGTTACTAGACTTTCCGGTGCCAACCGTTCTCCAAAACTAAGTTTGGGCACCCTTCTCCAATACCCTGCGACCGGGTCTCCGACTCCTCTGGTCCCAGACCACCGTCTGCGACCAAACCAATGTCTCCCAGGGAGCTACAACTCCCTCAGCTCCTCACTCACTGAGGGCTCTTTATGATATGACTATGTCCCTCCCACCAGTCTGCCTAACTCCTAGGCGGGTAGCCCTTTTCCAGCTAGACCACCCACTGGTGTGCCTGACAGGGTGTGGTGTGAGGTGTGGTTAGGATTTGAGTGCTGATTGAAGCAATACCAGAGTTAGGATCCCAGAACCACGGAGGATGAGTTCTGCACCATAAGAGAAAGGAGTGCAGTTCCCTGTGATACCCTGATAGTCAGGGGCGTCACATTCCCCCTTGGTTAAAGGTAGCTCGTCCCCAAGCAACAGGACACCCAGAGGATTTCTTTTTTTTTCAGACTGAAAAAGAGAATTACAGGTTATGCATAAATATTCATCCCACAAAGGGGAGGCAATACTCTTGAACGTTACTAAACTCTCAGAGTTAATTTACTAAAGCAATGGGGAACGCTACCGGTTGTAGCTGTAGTCGGTGGCTCAGCCTACTCTGCTGCAGCTACCCTTCCTGCGACAGTCCATTCTCATTGTCCCACTCCCTTCAACCCGCCACCCAAACAACCTGGATCCCCTGCTTCCTTGTGGTGTCCTTTGTGACGGCCAGGGTCCATGCACCAGGTGCAAACATTATGAACTTCTAAAATCAGGTGAGGTATTAAGGTAATTGGCATTTTTCAAGCATTGGCAATTAATCAGCATTTCTCAACACTTCACATTAACATGTAACACAACTTTAAACATTAGAGTAGCCGGGTTCCGCTACCATTACTGCAGCAGGCAATCTGGGGTGGCCGGAGCGACCGGCACCAACTCTCTCACCAGAGTGAAACGCTGCACCGGGCCACGTTACTGCGGCCCTAGAACCCTCCAGCGCTGCTTTCGAGCAAGCACCTCCGCACGCAGCTGCATCAGCTGATGCCAATGCCTTTGCCAATCGTGGGCACTGATCTCAGGTTCCGCCTCCTCCAGGGGAAGTGGCTGTAGATAGACTCCTGTGGCCCCGGCGGCTACCGTGAGACCGCGCGGCGGTGGAACCATCATCTCAACAGACTCCTCCTCAGCTGTGATAGATAAAAGAACCGGCTGTTTCGCAACCGGGACGGGCCCGGTGACACGCCGGGTCTGATCGGGCCGATGATGGGACTGGAGACGTTGTGGCCTGGTTCGGTCTGGCCAGTAGTGAGGCCGGAGACATGGCGGCCTGCTTGCTTTCCGCTGGAGGTTCCGCTGCAGGTGTTGGGGGTAGTGGCTCGGCGTCCGCCAAGGGCGAGGGTGGTGGTGGCTGGGCAATCGCGGTGGCCGGGGGCAGACCGGATCACACAGCCGGTTCAACCGGGACTGGGTAGCTGCTTACCCGCTCCACGCGCAGGGCCTCCATCTCACGGGCCCGTACCGCCACAGGCAGGCTCCTCATTTCCACTCTCCAGTGGTCCAGCATGTAGAGGAACTGCGTCCGCATCCTCCTGCAGAGTTGCTCGGTCTCTTCTCCTATCCAGGTCGCGATCCCGGGAGCAGCGCGCTCCGGTGACCAGTCACGTTGCTCCGACATATTGTCCCTGCAGGTTCCAGGACCTTTATGGGCAGAGTCCTGGCGTCCCTGCACCACTTCCGCTGTTACATCCTGTTACACCCCCTTGGTTTTCGGAAGCCAGCTCTCCAGCTTCCGGCTGCGGTCTCTGGATGAGGGGCGGAGCTTCAGTTTCACGCTCTTTTGGCGGGGAAGATGGCGTAGTTGTCCTTTTTAGGCGCCAAAAACAGCGGGAACTGACTTTCAGCACCACAGTTCGTATTTTTAAGGTACACGTCACCAAGGTTAGTGGGTCCAGTCCGATCCTGTTCGTGACGCCGAAGTTTTCGAGGCGTGCCGCCCCTGCAGCAGTCGAACTGCTGGGATCTGGGGTTGCTGTGGCTCGAGGATCTCCGGACCCTGGGTCTTGCGGTCACTTCGAAATGTAAAGGGGGGGAATATTTACAAGGGAGAGTTTGTGATGCCACCCGTGGTTCGCGATAAGGGGAGTACCGCCACTGCCGATGGGAGTACCAGGTGGAGATGGAGCGGGGCAGCCAGATGATGTTCCCTCCATCGGCAGGGGAGACCCCGGGACTCTAGAGAATAGATGGAGGATAACGTGGTGCAGGCTGTGTGGGCAGGCAGGATGCAGGGAGGGCAGTGTAGTCACTCAGGTCGTGTGGATGTTGGCGCAACCATTAAGCAGACTCTGACACAAGTAAACCAAGTCTCTGGGTGCCGCTGCCACTATGGGGAGCTCGTCCGGGAGTCTGTCCCCGCTGGTATTGTTTAATGGTCCGGAGCCTGCCTTCATGCACATGTAGATAGATGTTTCTGAGTGACCCCTTGGCCTGACGCTGTTGGGTCCCGCTCCGTATATTTAAATAGGGAAGCTGTGCTCTCGATGGCTGACACTTGGGATTTCAGTGGGCCGCATAAGCTGGAAAGCCCTATCCCCCTTGTTGTGTTGGTGCCTTCGGTCTCTGAGCGATTGGGGAAAGTTCATAGAGACTATCCTCCATATTTGAATTACCAGCTTGCGTGAAGCTACTCCCTGATCTAGGGTCCTGTACCCTGCTGTGCTCGGTACCGATCCGGTTACTGAACTTTCCGGTGCCAACTGTTCCCCCCAACTAAGGCTAGGCACCCCTCTCCAATACTCTGCGACTGGGTCTCCGACTCCTCCGGTCCCAGACCACCGTCTGCGACCTAACCAAAGTCTCCCAGGGAGCTACAACTCCCTCAGATCCTCACTCTGTGAGGACTACTTCTGATCTGACTATGTCCCTCCCACCAGTCTGCCTGACCCCTAGGCGGGTGGCCCTGTTCCAGCTAGACCACCCACTGGTGTGCCAGACAGGGTGTGGTGTGAGGTGTGGTTAGGATTTGAGTGCTGATGGAAGCAATACCAGAGTTAGGATCCCAGAACCATGGGGGGTTGAGTCCTGCAGCATAAGAGAAAGGAGTGCAGTTCCCTGTGACACCCTAATAGTCAGGGGCGTCACAACTACACCTGTCCTGGTAACATTGTATCACTCCTCCGCTGAGTACACCTGTCCTGGTAACATTGTATCACTCCTCCGCTGAGTACACCTGTCCTGGTAACATTGTATCACTTCTCCGCTGAGTACACCTGTCCTGGTAACATTGTATCACTCCTCCGCTGAGTACACCTGTCCTGGTAACATTGTATCACTTCTCCGCTGAGTACACCTGTCATGGTAACATTGTATCACTCTTCCACTGAGTACACCTGTCCTGGTAACATTGTATCACTCCTCCGCTGAGTACACCTGTCCTGGTAACATTGTATCACTCCTCCGCTGAGTACACCTGTCCCGATAACATTGTATCACTCCTCCACTGAGTAAACCTGTCCCGGTAACATTGTATCACTCCTCCGCTGAGTACACCTGTCCTGGTAACATTGTATCACTCCTCCGCTGAGTACACCTGTCCTAGTAACATTGTATCACTCCTCCGCTGAGTACACCTGTACTAGTAACATTGTATCACTCCTCCGCTGAGTACACCTGTCCTGGTAACATTGTATCACTCTTCTGCTGAGTACACCTGTCCTGGTAACATTGTATCACTCCTCCGCTGAGTACACCTGTCCTGGTAACATTGTATCACTCTTCTGCTGAGTACACCTGTCCTGGTAACATTGTATCACTCTTCTGCTGAGTACACCTGTCCTGGTAACATTGTATCACTCTTCTGCTGAGTACATCTGTCCTGGTAACATTGTATCACCCCTCCGCTGAGTACACCTGTCCTGGTAACATTGTATCACTCCTCCGCTGAGTACACCTGTCCCGATAACATTGTATCAATTCTGTCATTTGGTAAAACATAATCACGCCCCTGCTTTACATCCTTGTGTCTGTGCCTTGGCTGAGTTACATTGTATCACTAGGTGTCATTCTGTGTTCACTGTGCTGTAACATTGAATGTATGCAAACAGGTCACGTGTCAGCTTCTGTGGATTGTAGAAATTGGTTTGAATCCAATTTTAGAATGAATTGTATTTCAATTCAATTTTGTTGACTATTTTACGTGGCAGACCCCAGTATCAGCTTGTACAACCATGTCCAGCTGTTCAGTGTTTTGGGGGGAGTTGGTGTCGCTCCAGATTGCTTTCATTGTATCATTTTCCATTGGCTGATTGCTTACACTCAGTGCTGGGTTATGTGACATCCTGCAGTTTCCTTGTCTCTCAATATGAGATTGTATTTTATACCTTGTTTCTGATCCATGGGGCACCTGCATCGTGTAAATCGCGTCTCCTGTGGTCTGCACATTGCTGTATCCATGTTGTTATGTCCTAATCCCTAGGAATAGGAGAGCTTGTCAGTCAGTGCAGTGAAAAAAGCCAATGTAAAATATAAGTTGCCTTTTATAAAATATATGTGGCAATTGATGTACAGCAGGTAGTGTGACTTGGAAGAAAGAGAATAGCAGCTTGTAGTCAGCAAATTCACCGTAAGATTTATGAAAAGGCAAAGTGTATTTTGCATTTTTTGGTCTTTGCGATTATAGTGCCCGGTGCTAAATCCTTCACTTCTTGTCTGTCCCTCAGAGAGCAGGAGGCTTGTTCGGGAATCATGTCAGCTACTACCAAAGTGAGGTACGGAGTGCGTTCCCGCAAACTTTCACCACTCAACGGCCACTACACATCAACAAGACCTCTGGTGGCCCCGGGGACCTAGATTCCCCGTCTCATGAGAAGCTAGTGGACTCTACATTCACTCCGAGCAGTTACTCGTCTTCTGGTTCCAATGCCAACATCAACAATGCCAACAATACAGCTTTGGTACGTCTTCCGAACCTGCTCCCATACCAGAGCACCATCAGCACCGTAGAAGGACAGACCTGCCCAGTTCGCACTCATGGATCATGGAAACTTGGATCCAAGAGGTAAGACTAAGCGTTAAAAGACGACCACCCAATAATGAGAGTCTGCTCCGCTGTAATCTACCATCACTGGGTGGAAGAGCTGGGCACCTAGATCTTTCACATACAGCATGACTGGTGGGGTCTTTGCCATCTCAATGTGACTGTCTGTCTTTTTTTGTTTTCCTCTACTGCTGACCCAGGACATGTCATTGTGAGGCCTGGGGACGGTAGGTTCCACACCTACGGAGCTCAGGGACTTCCACATTCTGCATTTTAGGGACTTATGATTTTGATAAATTCTTCCACAGCTCAGTGTCCAGAGACAGCCGTCTGCCGATCATATGCCGGGAGGAAGCGTCCCATGATGAGACGTACGATGCCAGTGAGGAAGTGGAGTATAGTAGCGAGCCCAGCCTCCTCTGTTCAGACATGTGAGCTTTGCACCAACATATTCCACAGCACTTTACAATTCAAAGGGAACATACAGACAGTATCAGACATTACAGAGTAACACAATTCACCAGATACCAAGAAGAGTAGGGCCCTGCTCACGAGCTGCAATCGATGAGGAAACAGGGGATGTACAAAAGGTGAAGTGTTTGTATTGTCTGGTCCAGCCATCAATATCATAGCGGATTCAAATAACGCTGCATGAAGCGGTCACCAGCCACTATTTATACAAGTGCAGGTACACAAGGCGCTTATAAGTGCAGGGAGGGTGTAAGCAGATGATAAAAAGGAGAGCAGTCTTGGAGACCGGCGGTGCAGCTTGTAGAGGATGTCAGTGGAGCGCTTTGTGATGAGAGTGATGAGTTTATATTGTACTCTGTAGCAGATGGGCAACCAGTGCAATGACTGGCACAGGATGGAGGCATCGGTGAAGCTGTTGGGAGAGGAATATGATCCTGGCTACTGCATTCAGGATGGATTGGAGAGGGGAGAGTTTAGGCTAGGGTCACACTTCCGTTAAAATGTATCAGTCACAATCCGCGGCTCTGGTAAACAACGCAATCAGTTTAGCGGATTCCGTTGTGTCCCATAGTCTTGTAATAGTGGTGGATTGCGACTGATTACCTTGCGTTGCATACCCTGCCGGGTGGAAACAACGCAGAATGTAACGTTTTTCTGGCCGTCAAAATTGACGCACCGCACAGGAATCCGTCGCAGTCCGTCACGCTTGTAATGTATGTCTATGGTGCTGGATTCCGTCGTAATCCGTCTTACAACGGAATCCAGTGCTGGATTCCGTCATGCTCTACTGAGCATGCCCAGCATGTTTGGCACAACCACTAGGCTGTCCCAAACACAAACGGATCATGACTGATCCATCAAAAAAACGGACGCACAGCGGATGTAACGGACGCGACGGATCAGTTTTTTCACAGGATTCCTGTGAAAAACACATCTGTTGCGTCAGTTGACAACTAAAAAACGACGGATCTGTTGCTGACGGACCTGACGAATTTAAAACAACGGAAATGTGAACCTAGCCTTAGTAAGAGAGAGACCGATTAGTAGAAAGTTACAATAGTCCAAATGAGAATGAATAAGAGCGGCAGTAAGAGTTTTTGCAGCGTCAACGGTAAGAAAAGGTTGAATTCTAGAGACGTTTTTGAGACGGAGGTGACATGAGCAAGGGATCGGATATCAGGAGTGAAGGACTGGAGGTCTGGAGATGTGAAAGTTGTAGGCCACCATAAAAGAGAGCAGCAGCGTCGATGGTGTCTACGTCCAGGTGTATCCAGGTCTCAGTAACAGCTAAGAGGTTAAAGAAATTTTAAAGGAAAACGTCATGGATGTACAATTTGTTACCTGCTGATCATAGGTTCCAGAGGGCACAGTTTAAGGAGACAGAAGGCATGCAAGAAATATTAATGAGATTTGTGGGGTTTCTAATTGTAGAAGGGAAGAGTTAAAATATTATAAAAAAAAAAGGGCCTGGGTTAGGAGAGATATCGCCTGTGACTAAGAGGAGAATAGAGAGTGAGCAGATGGTTAAGTGATTCATGAGAGCGTCTCTTGTATTGTATGGTGGGAGTGAATGGATCTTTGAGAATATGAAAAGAGCATGAAAGCTGTACCTATAAGAGAGAGATGATATAGATGGGGAATGTGAGCCATACATGGTAGAGGGAGCTACAGAGGGCTGATATGGATGGAGAATGAGATCTGTACATGAGGGAGAATAGAGAGGCTGATATAGATGGCGACGGTGAGCCATACATGGGAGAGGGGACTACAGAGGGCTGATATCGATGGAGAATGTGATCTGTACATGCGGTAAGGGAGGAGAAAGGGGCTGATATGAATGGAGAATGTAAGGTGTACATAGGAGAGGGGATGAGAGAGGGGCTGATATGGATGGAGAATGTGAGCTGTACATGGGAGAGGGGACTACAGAGGGCTGATATGGATGGAGAATGTGAGCTATACATGGCAGAAGTGAGGAGAGAGGAACAGATATAGATGGAGAATGTGAGCTGTACATGGGAGAGGGGACTACAGAGGGCTGATATGGATGGAGAATGTGAGCTGTACATGGGAGAGGGGACTACAGAGGGCTGATATGGATGGAGAATGTGAGCTATACATGGCAGAAGTGAGGAGAGAGGAACAGATATAGATGGAGAATGTGAGCTGTACATGGGAGAGGGGACTACAGAGGGCTGATATGGATGGAGAATGTGAGCTGTACATGGGAGAGGGGAGGGGGACTGATATAGATGTAGTGCACAGAGTATGTGAAAGGGAAGTAGATATACATAACATTACATTAGCTGCTACGCCTAACTCTGAGTCACATTTGTGGTTCTCAAGTGCAGAACAGGCATATGTGAAATCCTCAATGTACTCTACAGGTTTTCTGATCGAGATGAGGAGAGTCGGCAGTTGACCCCTTCAGAAGGAGAGGTGGAGAGAGGGTTGTGTCCGTCTCCTAAGAGAAGCTTCCTGCGCTCAGCCTCTTTAGGTAATCCTAGAAGTTGCACTAGAAAAAGTCTCCATATGCCTACAAGTATAAGACTTTATGAATAGTCCACTTATTATTATTATTATTATTTATTATTATAGCGCCATTTATTCCATGGCGCTTTACAAGTGAAAGAGGGTATACGTACAACAATCATTACCAGTACAAGACAGACTGGTATAGCAGGAGAGAGGACCCTGCCCGCCAGGGCTCACAGTCTACAGGGAATGGGTGATGGTACTTATGACGATAATGATGAATAAACAATAAAGTCCAATAGTCCTTCTTGAAAGCAGCTTTCCTTGTGTTTATCGTTGTAGGCAGAAGGGCATCATTCCATTTGGAATGTCTACGTAGGTACCGGAACCAAGGAGCTGACACTTCACCTAAAGCGGTCTTACCACAGCTGCATCTGGTACACCATCAGGTGAAGACATCTAAAAATTTTCCCTAACTAGAATGATTCTCGTCTTTTTGCCTATTTCTTACTTCTTTAATTAATCCATTACTTCCATGTTATGATCATAGTCCTAATGTTTTAGCGCCCAATCTGTGGTTTGTAAGGGCGCAGGAGAGAATCACATAATATAATACATCTTCTACATTCACAGGCATTAGCGGTAGCCGGGCTCAGCCCACTACTACGGAGGAGTCACTCGCCAACAGCATTTTCACGCCTCTGTTCCACACCGCCCGCTACACCCTGCTCCCGAGGGTGGGCACAACAAACTGTGCCAGCACTGAGGCTACAAGGAGACCCAGGACCCAAAGACAGTTTAAATAGCAGCTTCCCATCGGTGCATTGCAGCGACTGTAACCTTGGCCGAGACAGACCGGCCTCCCTCACAGTTCCTTGCCACATGCGGGACCAGACGCGGCAGCACCACGGCAGTGCAAGCAGTTTAGTGGAAGCGGTAAGGGGGCTAATGATTAGTAAGTGTTCCTCTGAATTTCCCATTCTCAGATCAGAGATATACATTGCAACCTCGGTTTACGAGTAACTTGGTGTGCGAGCATTTCGCTATACGAACAAAGCTTGCTGTAATTTTGTAACTCAGTTTACGAGCAAGCTTTGCATAACGAGCAAATACTCACCGCACACACTTCCGGTTCCGTACTTTAACCGCGCTCTGACCCGATCTTGCAGTCCACACAAACATGCACATACACACACATATTATGCACACCTTACCTTCCGCTCCATCGGCAGCCTCATGGTTCTTGTAGTTCGCCGCTACAGGATGTGTATCAGGTAACCATCACGAAGATGGAGGAACTTCTGCTGTCAGCCGCTACTCAAAGGCAGCGCATCGGCCAATCAGAGGCAAGCTTCTCCTGCCTTTGACGTCAGCGCTCTGGCAGTGGAAGCTCCGGGGCATCGGTCGCGATGGCTACCAGATACACATCATGTACCGGCGAACTACAAGAACCAGGAGGCCAGCGATGGAACAGAAGGTAAGGTGAGCATAATATGTATGCGTGCGTGCTTGTGCGTGTGTGGAATAGCACAATAGAGGACCAGGATGGGACATTGAACAAGTTGTGGAACGAATTGTCTGAGCTTGCATTCTCTCTCCTATGTGAAATGTTGCTTTGCTAGACGAGTAACTTGGTTTACAAGCACAATCCCAAAACGGATCGTTCTTGTAAACCAAGATTCCACTGTACATAGGTTTTGTGAATTGATAGGAGTGATACATAGTCCTGCTGTATAGAAGTTGTGCAGTGACTCTACCCTGCAGGTATAGTGCATGTATTCCGGGTACTGTGGCATAATACCTGCCTGGACAGTTGAGAGCCACTAGGCACAACACTGACTGCAAAGAATATTGCATTGACAATTTTTGTTTTCTCCAAAGGTGCTGATCTCTGAAGGTTTGGCGCAGTTTGCTCAGGACCCCTGCTTCTTGCAGGTGGCAACACACGAGCTGGCGGATGCCTGCGATATGACGATAGAGGAAATGGAATCCGCAGCTGACAGCTTCTTGAATAGCAATCCCAGCCCGAACGGGAAGCTTTCACCTTTCACCAACCGCAGGGACCAGGGGCTGGACTGCGTGGGGGTTGGGTCAGAGGAGCCAGGACTCTCAGCGGGTTGTGCGAATAGCGATGGCGAACAGGAGGACTGCCGAGTATACGTAAGCAGCCAGTAGCCAGCAAGCCTCATATAGACAAGAGCCGTAGTAAATGCCAATTTGTCAGAGGGTGGATGTTCCCGGAGGAGTTTTGTGCTCCTTCCTCAGTTTTTCTTTTTTTTTTTTTCGGTGTTCCTAATGAGTTTGTTTCAGAAGTGCCTCACTGTTCTCGTGACCTGGAGTGACCAGAACAGCGTTCTTCATCCATTTTAGTTGGGGCGGGAGGAGGAGAAAACATCCGGAGCTGACTTTCTTTCTACATTAGGGGATCGGAAGACCCGCTGGAATCCTTTTGGGGGGTCACCTGGCATCCTGGATCCTTAAAATTGAACAACTTATATGTATCTAAGGATGGATCTTCAGAGAAACCTCGATCACAACTGTTTGCTTTTTTTTTTTTTATGTTAATATTCATTAACACCCAAAGATTTTCTCAAAACGAATTTCCAGATGTAAAATGTTCTCGATGCTCCTGCTGCATCATCCAACATCGTCTCCGCTGCTGAGAAAAATGGTGTCATCCAACTAATCCTCCCCTCGAAATACAATGTATTGGTGCAGCTGTCACGTTTCGGTGCCGTTCCTTCCTGTTTGATGATTGGCTGTCCCTGCTGGATGATGCAGAAGGATCAACCAAGCTCTGGTGTTATTTTTCTACCGTTAGATCTGAAATGTAAAGAGTCTAAATGTATACGGATCGCTATCTTACTTCTTTGATCCTAGTTTTGGAAAATCATGATGCAAAAGCCCTAAAAAGCAAGTGTTTTTTTTTTTTTTTTTTTTCCTTTTTACCAATACACGCTAATTTTTGGTGAAATAGCATCCAAAAAACTAAAAAAAAAAAAAAAAAAAAATCATCATTTGTGTTGTGTTAATAATTGCACGTGCCGGAAAAAGTTGTTGATGGGTATCATTGAGTGAACGCAATCGCCAGTATTTTAGACACATTATTTCTCTCACGTCTCTTATGGGCCAAACTTATTAAAAACTTTGCATCTGTAAGGCCGAGTTCACATGTCCTGTAATCATCCGTTACAAGGGATCCTGCAGAGATCTGTTGGCAAAATTACCTCTGTCAGATCCATTCTTTTTAACATTAGAATCTATAGAGGATGGATCCGTTATATTTATCTCCCATTTGTAATGGATCCTGTAAGAAAAAAACTGCTCCGTTACTAGTGCAAGTAAAATGGATGACTAAACAGCAATCCGTTAACGGATCCGTTCTCCATAGACTCCAATGTTAACAAAAAAACGGATCTGCACACATTAATTATTTAACAACAGACAAAAAGTTGTGTTTGCAAAACTTTATGTAATGGATCAGATGATTACTGGACATGTGAACTCGGCCTAATAAGAAAGTTGATGCAAATAATTTTTTTTTTTTCCCTTAGACTGGCTTAAGAAATTCCAGAAAGGAGAGACGGAAGGCATTCACCAGATAAGTGGTATAAAAAAAGCTGTTTATTCGACCATCAGGTCAGGGGGGAAAGGCGTGAGGAGGTGGGAACACACAATCCGTCGGACGACGGACGTTTCTTGTCTTAACACACCAACGCTTCCACGAGTTGGACTCGTGGAAGCGTCGGTTTGTAAAGACGCGAAACAGCCGTCGGTTTGTACAGACGCGAAACGGCCGTCGTTTTTAAAAACAGCTTTTTTTTATACCGCATATCTGGTGAGTGCCTTCCGTCTCTCCTTTCTGGACTTTGTGAATTGTGGCCTATTGGAATGAGCACCGTGGCCAGTATGCAATGGAATTTTTTGCCTTATAATGCGTGTATAAGCCTGGAATCAGAGGATTGAGCGATTAGCTCGCTGAATAGTGCCAGTGTTTCCTCCTCCCTTCTCTTTGGCTTAAGAAATGCCCGTCTTCCCCACTGTGGGCCTGTGCCGGCTCTAATGGTAAAAGCAGCGCATTTATTAATAATGAATAGTTTAGTAATAAGTTTCAGACTTTTGGTCCATCAGCGTAAGTGTCGTACTCATGGGTGGACGTTTCACACATTAATCACTGCCAGCCCTTGCGGATGTGTGCTGATCTCTGCCGACATATACTGTATTTTTCTTTTTCTTCACTCGCACTTTTCCTAGTGGGAAGTTGGCATTGTCCTTAATAGCTGCTAAAATGGGAATACTGTTAAAGAAAAATATACATATAGACTTTCCGACACATTCAGGGATGTTGTGTTGCCGATATTGAACACGTGATGGATTTTTGCATGTTAATTTATGACACCACCACTTCATTTGTCATCTCGGCCTGCAGCACGGTGGTGGAGGTTGATGGGCACAACGCGGCACTGGGCTTATGCTTCGTAGGCAAAAAATAGTGGATAATTGAGACAAATCCAAAACAAACAAGACGACACATACTGCCCCTCTCCATGAAGGACCCACGTCCCTTTCAGTTTCAGGAGCGTTATGTAATGTAGGGAATCTGTTTTCTCAGTAGATTACAACTGATCGCTAGATCCTAGCAACAGGCTCAGTTTATCATTGAGAAATCCTCGTCAACCCAGAAGAAGGCATGCAAATATTGGACAAAGTACAGGCGCTTGGTGCACCATTGACACAGCCAAACATTTAATTGCACCGTCCCACCCACTAGTTTTCCCTTCTATCCCTGCAGCCCCTTCTATTCTGATTGACAGCTCTGGCTTTACAGAGCCAAAATCTGGTAGAGATTGATGAAAAAGGGAAGGTGAACGGTTTGGCTGCACCATGATGCAGGACGCTTGTGCTTGGTTTGAACAGTCATTCTGTGCGAGACGCCAATTGCAAATTAATGCAGTAAAAACTTAAGATGTGTACCTCAATGAGACACAGTACCTCATGCCTTGAGGCGATAACCACTGGTTATCATGACGTGCAGATGATGGCGATGTGGATTCTTTACAAATTATGGCCCTAAAGGGTTAAACTCCGTCTGTGGGAATTATACTATTGAGCAGGAGGAGGGGCGCAGATTTAGGTATACTTTTGTATTTTAATTCTCGTTGATTCTGAGTTTAGGAGTCCAGTGAGCAGTCTCTATGCAAGAAGCCCGTCACTCATCGATAAGACCGCCCACTGGACTCCTAAGCGCAAATATCAGCGGAAATAAATGAAACCTACACTGATTCCTCTCCTACCACTCTGTACTTCACGCTTTCTACCCTGGTGACCTTACATGGGACTGGTGACTGGTTACCTTTAGGGACACCAGGACAAACCGCGAAAAGAAATTAGCAATTAAGATGTAAACCAAGTGTTAAATTATAAAGGAGTTTGTAACCTCTTCCATAGCCCAGTGCCTCGGAGGCGTCCGTGCACTGAAGCCTCGCGCTGCGAGATGATTGCACTTATTTACCAAGTGACTTGTGGCTGTTTTCTTTCGGTTTTGTGCTACTTTGTGCATGAAGGGTTTGTTGCAGAAATATTTGAATCTGGCTCCGCTTTTTAATATTTCTAGTGATCTTAGCATTTTTTTTAACCTTGATACATAATTGCAGCTGTGCCGAATGTAACCCTGTACCCGTCCAGTGTGGCTGCCATTACACACATTGTGCTCACCGGTCCCATCACCATCCCGCACTCACATCTGGTTCTCAGAGTGTAACCTGTAGGTTTCTTTCCGTCTCAGTGGGTGAGTTTGTGCGATGTGTTGCTGTGCAGTACATTGCGGTGTAAATATGTAAACTATTTAATACATTGCTTTTTTTTATTGCCATTTCATATTGGGTTTATTCATTGTGAAGCAACTGGATTTGGCGATACAACCTCACAAAATGAGACAATATCTCAGAAAACTCCCAAAAGATAGGAAGTGCATGCATACAATCCAGATGATCCCCCCCCGGGTGTAACCTATACTGTATACAGACCCCCACCATGACATAATACAACTCTATAATTCACTATGCATAAAGGGCCATACCTGCAAATGTATGGCACATACAGAGGTCTACACACCCAATGCGACCCCGAGATATGCCACATAGAGCGCTACACCCCCAAAGCGACCCTAACATATGCCACACAGAGCGCTACACCCCCAAAGCGACCCTGACATATGCTACACAGAGCACTACACCCCCAAAGCGACCCTGACATGTGCCACATAGAGCGCTACACCCCCAAAGCGACCCTGACATGTGCCACACAGAGCGCTACACCCCCAAAGCAACCCTGACATGTGCCACATAGAGCGCTACACCCCCAAAGCGACCCTGACATGTGCCACACAGAGCGCTACACCCCCAAAGTGACCCTGACATATACCACACAGAGCGCTACCCCGAGATATGCCACATCCAGAGCGCTACACCCCCCAAAGTGACCCTAACATATGCCACACTGAGCACTACACCCCCAACGCCACCCCGAGATATACCACACCCAGAGCACTACACCCAAAACGTGACCCCGACATATGCCACATAGAGGGCTACACCCCCAAAAAGAGCCCAACATATGCCGCACAGAGCGCTACACCCCTCAACGTGACCCCTATATATGCCACGCAGAGCGCTCCAACCCCCAGAGACCCCAATTTATGCCACACACAGAGCGTAACTCTTCCAATGTGACCTCGACATGTGCCACACACGCTCTGCGCTACACCCCCAAAACATGACACACTGAACGCTACACCCCCCCAACATATGCCACAAAGCACTGCACCATAAAGCGACCCCAATATATGCCCCCCCACATATGCCACACACAAAGCGCTACGGCTTCCCAGTGTGACCCAGACACATATGCCACACAATGAGCGCTAACATTACTCCCCCAATGTAACCCTGACGTATGCCATGTAGAGTGCTGCACCTCCCAGCGGGACCCATATGTTATAGATGTGGTACTGGACCACTATACAAGTCTAATATACTCAAATATAAACGGACTTTACATTCTTGAACTTTTCAGCATTTTGGAGACGTCTCAAAGAAATCACTAGATTCCTACCTGTCAGTTAAGCGCAGTGTATTCTTGAAGCATTTGATGCCGTTCTCCATTGTATGGCTCCACAGTGACATTGATTCAGATTTGCTTTTTACCTCTCTGTGTAGTGATAGACACGGCTGGTTCTGGTGCAAGAATACCTCTGTAAAGTAACGTATAGCAGACACTGCCAAAATAACGAAAGCTGCCAGTGAAATCCAGCAAAAAATAAATAATAAAAAAAATTTCACTTGATGATATGCAAATTCAGGCGAATTCACAGGTGGTCCGGACCTGTCCCTGTACAAAGGATGAAGGTTGCTAACTTGCGTGCTATCCGAACATCCTCATGAGATCAGATAGCAGAGATGTAACGATGGTAAAGCCCTTTGCCCCAGGAAAGCCCCCTCTTTGCTTCCATTATTCCAGCCTTCCTGATGGGCCCCTTATTTATCCAGGGCCCTTTGGGAACCTTCAGCTCTCGGGTGTTTAATGTAAACCTTCCTCCCCCCTCCTTGCACGTGGCATCCAGTCTCCGGCAGAATGGGCTCTGAAATAAAAAGATATTTAAAGGTTGATCTTTGGGATAAATGTATATTTATGTAAGATTGCATTTTTACCTAAGCAATGATGTTGTAAAATGGCTACAAAATAAAGTTTATTTAAAAAATATAAAGTGATTTACTTAGTCCAATCTCTGTAATAAGCACTAAAACGATGATGCATAAAATTCACGAAAATGGAAATATTATATACACAAGATAACTGGGTCTATAGCAGCATGGGGCACATTACACAGGAGGGTGTATAAAAGGCAACACTTTGGTTTTTGCTCCCATTTGTCACAAGCTGAACTCAAAGATCTAAGGCTACATGCACACGCTGCAGATTTTTCTGCACACACAAACTGCAGCCAAAACTGCACCTTGTCACAGAGAACCTGGAACTGTCAAAAAAGCTTGGAATGATGAGGAGGTTTTGCCGCGATTTTGTTAATGCATTTTTTAAAGGAAAAACAAAATATGATAGGATAAGATAATTGATATATAGCCAGAACAGATAGATAAGAAAGAATAGGATAGCTTGATAGAGGAATAGCTAGCTTGGACAGCTGTTTTTTGGGTTTTTTTTGGGTAAAAAAAAATGACTTTGGGTCCCCCCATTTTTCATATCCAGCACAGGAACAGCAGCAGCTGTGGGCTGCAACCCTCAGCCGTCTGCTGTACCTTGGCCAGTTATGAAAAATTGACGGGATCCCGAGAGTTGAATTATTTGATGTAGTAAAAGGGTAAAAAGTAAACAATGACGTGGGGTGCAGTAGACAACTGGGGGCTGTTATTATTAGAGTGGGAAGGGCCATGGTTATTTGGTCCTTTCCAGCCTAACAATAGCAGCCCGGAACCGCCCCAGAAGTGGCGCATCCATTAGATTCACAAATTATGGAGCTGGACCCAGCTCTCCCGTTGCTCTGGTGCGGTGGCAATCAGGGTAATAAGGAGTTAATAGTAGCCTATAGCTGCCACTAAGTCCTAGATTAGTAATGGCAGGCATCTATGAGACCCCATCACTAATCTGTAAATGAAAGAAAATAAACACAAACACCTGTGACAAGGCGACCGGTTATATTGTGAATGACAGGTATGTACCACGGACGTGGAGTGATCCTGGGAGTTCTTTCTGGTACATGTAGATGGGTCGGACTGGCCATCCACATACCCCTGCCTATGGGTGTGTCTGACACAGGTCTTAATTAGCTTGTTTGGCACATTGAGTCATTGAGTGTGACGCCTCTGTCCGTGAAAATCACGCACGTTTTTCACGTGGTTTTGGCACATGTGTGTTCTCCGTGTGTTTTCATAACACATGGAGAACGGGAATTTTCTACTCACCTGTCCCTGGTGTTGCTGTCCGTCGTGCTGATCTTCGGTCTCCGGTCCTGCCGACTCCCCGCTGCTGCTGCTTCCGGCCCACAGTGGAGTGAATATGCGATGAGCATAATGAGCGGGGGTCGGAAGCAGGTGCCAGCAGCGGCAGAGACAGGAGGGCTGGAGAAGGGGAGTACAGACATTGTTTATATTTCACAGGCATGTGTTTTCTCCAGTGCGTGTCACACGGATCACATCCGTGCGGTCCGTGTGACACCCGTGATGCCGGAGAAAAACGGACATGTCTATGTGTGGAGCACACCGGCTCACGTATGCTCCACAAGGACACACGATCCATGGCAAAACACGAACGTGAGCGCAGACCCATTGATTTTAATGGGTCTACTTGTGCCCGTGTCTCCGGCACATGAGGAAACGGACCAAACACGTACTGGAGACACGGACGTGTGGAACAGCACTGCACGAGGAGCAGCCTCTGGCAGGTAAAGAAGCTGCTATTCTCAGAAAGGTTGGAGCCTCTGGAAGGAACTCACCTAAGGAAACGTGGGTTGCCTTCAACCATCTGAAACTGAGTGAGTGGAGGCTGAGGGAGCTCCACTCCGACACTGGTAGTGTCCAAACCTGAGCGGGCGGTCCGCGACAAAGACGGACCTGAAATCCGTGTTCCTGGGGAAACAGCCGCCAACAGGTAATGGGGCTGTTGGACTCAGAGAAAGAGGCACAGAAACCTCTCTGGAGTTAACGGACTGGTATCCGGGTTAACCATGTTGTTTGTGGTTTTGTTCGGAGAAGCGGTTTATGCTGGATTTTTTTTAATAAACCGTTTGGACTTTAAGACTGTGTTCCTGTCTTACCTCGGAAATGCAGCCAAGTGAGTGTCCCCCATCACGGGAGCAGGCAAACACTTACACACCCTAAAAATACTTTAATTGAAATAAAAGACAAAAAAAAAAAAAACACCCTCTTTCACCACTTTATTAGCCTCCAAAACACCATTGCAGGTCCGAAGTAATACACAAGAGGTCCCGCGACACTTCCAGCACTGCTACATGTGATGCTCACAGTGAGCGTCATAGAACATGACAGCCAGCTGTGAGCGCCATGCTGCAACTGAATTGAGTCGCGCTATCAGCAGTGATGTGACTCAGGTTAGCCGCAGTCACAGCTGGAGGCCTCCCCCTGTGGCAGCAAATCACCCGAGTGACTGAAGTGAGCTGTGCAATCAACGCGACTTCACTCACATTTGCTGCAGCTACAGGGTGTCAGAATGAACTCGGGTGAAGCCCTGACATCATAGCTGCGCGCCCCGCACTACCGTGGGTTGTTGCGGCAGTGACGTCATGGGTTCACCAGAGTTCATTCTGACACCCTGTGGCTGTGACTAACCTGAGTGAAGTCGCGCTGATTGTGCAGCTCACTTTTGTCACACTGGTGATTTGCTGTCACATCCGGAGTCCTCCACCTGTGACCGCAAATCAGGCTGCGACTGAAATGAGCTGAAGTGAAGGAGTCACCTGAGTGTGTCACCTCACAGGAGGCAGTCATGCTCTATAGCCGCTCGCTGTGATTACAGATGCAGCAGTGGTGGAAGCGTTGTGGGCCCTTGTGTGGATTATGTTGGACCTGGAGGGATGTATGTGGGGTTAATAAAGTGGTGAAAGAGGGGACTTTTTTGTCTTTTATTTCAAATAAAGGATTTTTGTGGTGTTTGTGTTTATTTACTTTCACTTACAGATTAATGATGGGGGTTGTTTCATAGACACCTGCTATGATTAACCTAGGACTTAGTGACAGCTATGGGCTGCTATTAACTCCTTATTACCCTGATTGCCACCGCATCACGGCAATCGGGACGAGCCTGTAAAGTGGCGGGACTGTCGCATCTAATGGAAGCGGCAATTCCAGGCAGCTGCAGGCTGATATTTTTAGGCTGGGGGCAGCCTAATACCTATAGGCCTCCCCAGTCTGAGAATGCCAGCCCCCAGCTGTGTGGAGTTATCTTGGCTGGGTATCAAAATTGACGGGATTGCATGACAATTTCTAAAAATTATTTATTTTACTGTATGATATAGACCCGCCCACCGGCGTCTGTGATTGGTTGCAGTCATACAGCTATCACTCAGTGTGGGGGCACGTCTGACTGCAACCAATCACAGTCGCCGGATGTCAGGAGAAGCAGTGAATATGTATGAGCCTAATGTGCGGCCGGCTCAGGAAGAACAAAGAGCTGCCGCAGGAGCAGTGTGACAGCCGACCTGGTGATCAGTGAGTATGAAGCGCTTGCTCGTACCCCTTTGCGTTGGATTCTGGTGCCCATAGACTGTATATGGGGACCAGCATCTGGCCAGATACCGTGGATCAATCCCCCACAGACCCCGAGTCAGCAGGGGATTGATGTACCAGTCCTCTGAAACACAGGGACAAAACGTGGGAAAATGCGGGTAAACCGCAATGAAAACACAAAGAATTAGCTACCTGCGTTTTTCCATAAGTTTTTCATGACTTCATTGAAGTCAATGGGTGAAAAACAGGAATAATTGACATGCCGTTTCTTTTTTCTGCACCCAAAACTGCAGGCAAAAAAAGCAGCAAAGTGCGCACGGCCTTTCTGAAATCTCATAGACTTTGCTGGGGAAGGACAGCATGCAGTGTAGGACAACAAAATGCACCCAAATATTCAGCAAAAACGCAGCTTGTACATAAGGCCTTAGGCTATGTGCGCACGTTGCGTACTGTCCATGCTGAAAAAGCTGCAGCGATTTGGCAGTGCATGTGCGCTTCAAATCGCTGCAGAAACACTGTGTAATGGATGCAGTGTGTCTGCAGAATAGATGCAGATTTCATGCGCTCTGGATGCTGCCTCTCCCATAGACAGAGCGGGAGCAGCATCCAAAGCGCACAAAATAAGTGACGTTGCTTTTTTTTTTTTTGAGGGCAGCGGTTTGGATCAAAATTTCAGCATGCAAATCACTGCGCTCTCAAACGCAACGTGCAGATGGATTCTGCACAATCTTCATAGTTTGTGCTGGGGACACAGCGTATGCGTTTACGCTGCGGAGCAATATGCAGCATAAACGCATGAAATTACGCAACGTGCGCACAAAACCTTAGAGTGGACTTTTATTGTGGCCAGCCTAAGGCGCATCTGTGCATAATCATGCTGTCTAATCAGCATCTGGATATGCCTCACCTGTGAAGTGGATGGATTATCTGTGCAGAGAAGTGCTCACTAAAGGCCCCGTTACACGCAACGACATCACTAATGAGATGTCGTTGGGATCACGGAATTTGTGACGCACATCCGGCCTCGTTAGCAACGTCGTTGCGTGTGACACGTACGAGCGACCGCTAACGATGCAAAATACTTACCAAATCGTTGATTGACACGTCGTCCATTTCCAAAATATCGTTGATGCTTTTGGACGCAGGTTGTTGGTCGTTCATGAGGCAGCACACATCGCTACGTGTGACACCCCAGGAATGACGAACAACACCGTACCTGCGTCCTCCGGCAACGAGGTGGGTGTGTCTTTCATGCGGCTGCTCACCGCCCCTCTGCTTCGATTGGACGCCTGCTGTGTGACGGCGCACAAACCGCCCCCCTTAGAAAAGGGGCTGTTCGCCGGCCACAGCGACGTCGCTAGGAAGGTAAGTACGTGTGACGGGTACTAGCGATATTGTGCGGCACGGGCAGCGATTTGCCCGTGACGCACAAACGACGGGGGGTGGGTGCTTTCACGAGCGACATTGCTAGCGACGTCGCTGTGTGTAAAGCACCCTTAAGGGTTCGGTTCCACTTGCGTTTTGCCCTGATGAGTGCAATCCAATAAAACATTGGATTGCTCTCACGCTAGTGCAAACCTATGTGGCAGCGTCCATCTGCAATTGATTTCTCATGCCATAGCGCCATGCGGAATGAATTGCAGCATGCTGCGTTCTGTAGCGAGTCTCGGCTCATGCACCCCCATACCCATACAACTCAATGGAAGCGTGTGAAACATCACACTGCGCTCGCATATAATCCGAGTATAGTGCGATATACGCAGAAACAGGCAACAGCGGAGATAGAGAGAAAGTGCTCCCCCCCTCTTGTCCGCAGCTGTGACCCGGCGCAAGATCGCATCACAGCCGCATGACCCTCGGCTAACACCCGCAGCAGAGGGTCACTAGCATATCGCTTCCGATGCTCTCGCATCACAAGCTATGCGCAAGTGGACCGTACCCTGATACAGATTAAAGGGAACCAGTCAGGTCCAATATGCACCAAGAACCACGAGCAGTTCTGAGTGCATATTGCTAATCCCTGCCTGACTGTCCCTGTATACACTAGCATAGATAAAAAAAGATACTTTAAGAAAAAAGTATTTCTAAAGATCTTATATCGTATGCTAATGAGCGAGGACACTAACCCCCTGGGCGTTAGTTCCCCGGCCAGTCGCCCCTCATTAGCATGTTAGTACAACCCTGTGGGCATGCTATCATGCCAATAAATACGCAGTGGGATCTCTCACCTCTCCGGTGCCATGGCGTCCGACGGACGATTTCGGCTCAGTGCGCATGACCCCGGAGTTTGGGTCATGCGCACTATGACGCTGGGTGTACACGTCCTGACTTCAAACTGAAATAGTGTGCATGACTCAAACTCCGGGGTCATGTGCACTGAGCCGAAATCCAGCGATGGCGGCAGAGAGGTGAGTGAGATCATCCTGTGACGCTGCCTATTCATTAGCAGGATAGCACACCCACAGGGGTGTACTAACATTCTAAAGAGGGGCGTGTAACACCCAGTGGACTAGCAATCGCACTCATTAGCATATGATAAAAAAATCTTTAGAAATAGTTTTTCTAAAGATCTCTTTATCTATGCTAGTGTATAGAGGCACAGTTAGGCAAGGATGAGCAATATGCACCCAGAACTGCCTGTGTTTCTGGGTGCATATTACACCTGACAGGTTCCCTTTAAGGCCTCATGTGCACGCTGATTTTTTTGGTGTAGTTTGGTTGTCGAAAAGTTCTCATTTTTGACTTCCCAGCAAAGTCTATAAGAATTCAGATTTGCTTGTGCGCACGTTACAGTTTTTTGTCTGCAGTTTATTTAGTACAAATTTCTGACAAACTGCAGCATGTTCATTTTTCTTACGTTTTTGGCACACTTTTCTCCCCCATTGAAATCAATGAGGTGATAAAAAAAGCATTAAAAAAAACGCATGTTACCAACTTAGTGCGTTTTTTGCACAAAACGTAATAATGATAATTAGAGAACAGCAATCACTGTAGAGAGAGATGATCAGTAAATGTTCTGCAGGTAACAACAGTCACAATCAGTAGGACGTGCACCGGCCGTCGCTGGGAATGACTGCAGCACATCTGCGGCCACAGGACATCACTAGTCTCTCACACTGCTCTGGGGGGATTTTGGCCCACTCTTCTTCCAGTCTCTTCCACAGGACATCACTAGTCTCTCACACTGCTCTGGGGGGATTTTGGCCCACTCTTCTTCCAGTCTCTTCCACAGGACATCACTAGGCTCTCACACTGCTCTGGGGGGATTTTGGCCCACTCTTCTTCCAGTCTCCTCCACAGGACATCACTAGTCTTTCACACTGCTCTGGTGGGATTTTGGCCCACTCTTCTTCCAGTCTCTCCACAGGACATCACTGGTCTCTCACACTGCTCTGGGGGGATTTTGGCCCACTCTTCTTCCAGTCTCTTCCACAGGACATCACTAGTCTCTCACACTGCTCTGGGGGGGATTTTGGCCCACTCTTCTTCCAGTCTCTCCACAGGACATCACTGGTCTCTCACACTGCTCTGGGGGGATTTTGGCCCACTCTTCTTCCAGTCTCTTCCACAGGACATCACTAGTCTCTCACACTGCTCTGGGGGGATTTTGGCCCACTCTTCTTCCAGTCTCTTCCACAGGACATCACTAGGCTCTCACACTGCTCTGGGGGGATTTTGGCCCACTCTTCTTCCAGTCTCCTCCACAGGACATCACTAGTCTTTCACACTGCTCTGGTGGGATTTTGGCCCACTCTTCTTCCAGTCTCTCCACAGGACATCACTGGTCTCTCACACTGCTCTGGGGGGATTTTGGCCCACTCTTCTTCCAGTCTCTCCACAGGACATCACTGGTCTCTCACACTGCTCTGGGGGGATTTTGGCCCACTCTTCTTCCAGTCTCTCCACAGGACATCACTGGTCTCTCACACTGCTCTGGGGGGGATTTTGGCCCACTCTTCTTCCAGTCTCTTCCACAGGACATCACTAGTCTCTCACACTGCTCTGGGGGGATTTTGGCCCACTCTTCTTCCAGTCTCTTCCACAGTTCTTTGACTGTTGTGGGTTTCTTGGCCATAACTTTGTCACCAAGGAATTTCAAGAGGTTTTCTATTGGGCTTAGATCAGGACTCTGGACTGTGGCCATTTCATTGTTTCACTGCTTTCTGTTTCCATGAGCTGCTTTCCCCGTTTTGCTGCGTGACAGGGGGCATTGTCCTGCATAAAGATTGCTGGCTGATTGAGTGAAGAACACCAGTAAGGAGCCACGTATTGTGAAAAAGGTTCTGATCCACACTTGCATTCACTCTGCCATGTAGGTGTATGAGAGATCCAACTCCTGCAGAAAACAATCCCCAAACCATGACACTTCCTCCACTACCATTCACCGACTTCTTTACACACTTTGGGTTCAGTCTTTCCCCAGTTTTTCGATGAACATAATGTTTCCAGTCAGACCCAAAGAAATTAAACTTTCTTTCATCATTAAAATGACCTGTGCACACTACTCCTCTGTCCACACAACATGCCCTCACCAAAGGTGAGTCTAGTTTTGTGATTCTCCCTGCTTATGAGAGGTTTGGTCACTGCAGAGTGGGTTTTCAGTCCAAATGCTCTTAAACGTCATGACACTGTATGACGAGACAGATCCTTAAGCGGGCTTTACACGCTACGATATTGCTAGCAATTGCTCGCGATATCGAGCATGTAAGTACCCGCCCCCGTCGTGCAAGCGAAATCGTGTGATCGCTACCGCAGCGAACATTACCGCTATGGCAGCGTCACACGCACTTACCTGGTCGCCGGCGTCGCTGTGATTGCCGAACAATCCCTCCCTCAAGGGGGAGGGACGTTCGGCATCACAGCGACGTCACTGCGACGTCACTAAGTGGCCGGCCAATCAAAGCGGAGGAGAGGAGCTGAGCGTGATGTAAACATCCCGCCCACCTCTTCCTTCCGCATTGCGGCCGGCGGCAGGTAAGGAGACGTTCCTCACTCCTGTGGTGTCACACATAGCGATGTGTGCTGCCGCAGGAGCGACGAACCACAACGAAAAACAACCCTTACCGATTTTTGAGTTTGGGACGACCTCTCCATGGTGAACGATTTTCACCATTTTTGAGGACGCTTAAGGTCGCTGGTCAGTGTCACACGCTGCGATATCGTTAATGACGCCGGATGTGCGTCACTAACAACGTGACCCCGACGATAAAACATTAACGATATCGTAGCGTGTAAAGCCCCCTTTACCCTGTTGAGTGCTGAACTACTGAGCAATTTCAGCTGAAGTGTGGAAATGATTACCAAACGTACGCATGTAGCCATAGACATATTTAAAAACTTTTGTGCACATAGAAAAAGTCCAAGATCTTTGAATTCAGCTCATTAAAAATGAGAGCAAAAACAAGTGTGTTTACATACAGCTGTACATATATAATTATCTACAGGAGATGCCCAGGTTATACCAGCTGTACATATATAATTATATACAGGAGATGCCCGGGTTATACTGGCTGTACATATATAATTATATACAGGAGATGTCCAGGCTATACCGGCTGTACATATATAATTATATACAGGAGATGCCCAGGTTATACCAGCTGTACATATATAATTATATACAGGAGATGCCCAGGTTATACCAGCTGTACATATATAATTATATACAGGAGATGCCCAGGTTATACCAGCTGTACATATATAATTATATACAGGAGATGTCCAGGCTATACCAGCTGTACATATATAATTATCTACAGGAGATGCCCAGGTTATACCAGCTGTACATATATAATTATATACAGGAGATGCCCGGGTTATACCGGCTGTACATATATAATTATATACAGGAGATGTCCAGGCTATACCGGCTGTACATATATAATTATATACAGGAGATGCCCAGGTTATACCAGCTGTACATATATAATTATATACAGGAGATGCCCAGGTTATACCAGCTGTACATATATAATTATATACAGGAGATGCCCAGGTTATACCAGCTGTACATATATAATTATATACAGGAGATGCCCGGGTTATACCGGCTGTACATATATAATTATATACAGGAGATGCCCGGGTTATACCAGCTGTACATATATAATTATATACAGGAGATGTCCAGGCTATACCAGCTGAACATATATAATTATCTACAGGAGATGCCCAGGTTATACCAGCTGTACATATATAATTATATACAGGTGATGTCCAGGTTATACCAGCTGTACATATATAATTATATACAGGAGATGCCCAGGTTATACCAGCTGTACATATATATAATTATATACAGGAGATGCCCAGGTTATACCGGCTGTACATATATAATTATATACAGGAGATGCCCAGGTTATACCGGCTGTACATATATAATTATATACAGGAGATGCCCGGGTTATACCGGCTGTACATATATAATTATATACAGGAGATGCCCAGGTTATACCGGCTGTACATATATAATTATATACAGGAGATGCCCAGGTTATACCGGCTGTACATATATAATTATATACAGGAGATGCCCAGGTTATACCGGCTGTACATATATAATTATATACAGGAGATGCCCAGGTTATACCGGCTGTACATATATAATTATATACAGGAGATGTCCAGGTTATACCAGCTGTACATATATAATTATATACTGGAGATGCCAGGTTATACCAGCTGTTTATATATAATTATATACAGGAGATGCCCGGGTTATACCGGCTGTACATATATAATTATATACAGGGGATGTCCAGGTTATACCAGCTGTTTATATATAATTATATACAGGAGATGCCCGGGTTATACCGGCTGTACATATATAATTATATACAGGAGATGCCCGGGTTATACCAGCTGTACATATATAATTATATACAGGAGATGCCCGGGTTATACCGGCTGTACATATATAATTATATACAGGAGATGCCCGGGTTATACCAGCTGTACATATATAATTATATACAGGAGATGCCCGGGTTATACCGGCTGTACATATATAATTATATACAGGAGATGCCCAGGTTATACCAGCTGTACATATATAATTATATAGAAGGTGCCGGCAGACAATAAGATACATCACCTTTACAGCCCCTGACTGGTTTCTTATAAAAAGCGAGTAACTCCAACACCTCAGTGAGTACAAATAGTCATCTCGGGGCTTCTGGGTGATGGCAAGGTATGCTACTCTCAAAGAGGGCCCCCCAAATGTAAATTTAAGACGTCCTGAACTAAAAATGGAGGATGTGTCAGACTAGTTTCTCTGTGAGAAGGGTGCACCACTGTTGGGTGGACAAACAGTTGCAGGCCCTGTTCCCCACAAGGTGTCTGCTCTGGAAATAACAGGCTGAACTCAGATGTCTTGTGACACAAAGCTCCAGTATGGATCGTGATGTCCAGAACACTCGCTGGTCTTCTGACCTGAACACAACAGCCTCATGTGGAGTTCGGGTCACAAGTCTTGGGGGCCAGTCGGCATTTGGACCATTGATGACTGATGTGTGAAGCCGGCCCTAAAAGTGGTGGAGTGCTTCAGTTTGAAGAAAACTGTACTAACAAGATAATGTTGGCAACCCACTAAGAGAATACCACTCTGCAAAGAGGTATATCTGTACTTAGGCTTGTTAATTATATTATTATATTAATTATAATTATATTATTAGGCAGTTTTAACTCTTTCCTTTAGCTGAGAAATCTGGAAAGGAAACACTGGCTGCATGCCATATATTCTGTAACACCCGGGTTCCTCGGAGCAGTCTGGGGCTGGCCTGGACAGACCCGAGCTAGTATTCCCATCTTCACTATCCTGATTCCAGCGATGGATCAGTTATGATAGAGAAAAGGTTTTGGCACCGTGTTAGCCAGTTGAAAAATTATTGAATGTTCTCAGTGAGAGGAACAAAATTATAATCTTGTGATACCTTTTATAATTTTGTTCCTCTCACTGAGAACATTCAATAACTTTTCAACTGGCTAACACGGTACCAAAACCTTTTCACTTGTAACTAAAAATGGAGGATACCAGAATGTACCGCACAACTGTGGAACCAAAAGATCTTCTGAAGAAACTGGCACAACTGGACAGTGACATCTTTTTAAACAGATGCAAGAAAAGAACATTTAATACCCAAAGGACTAAGCTTAAGGAATCCTATTCGGAACACCTACAATACTCATTATTCACAACACCTTTGCTACAGAACCTCGGAGAGACTACGGAATCATCTTATTCATGTTTTCTACAGCGTCAAGAAAAAGATCCAAATGGAAATACAAACCTTAAGGCCATGTGCCCACGGGAGCTGTTTGCTGCGGAGTTTGCCGCGGAAAACCTGCGGATTTATCTGGATTTTCCAGATAAATCCGCAGGTTCTAGCATGTACAGACACTCCCCATGTTATCCTATGGGACATGGGGAGTGTCTGTGTCCACGCTGCGGAAAGTGCGGCTGCGGAATCTCCTGCGGAGATCCCGCAGCCGCACCTAACTGCATGTCAATTATTCATGCGGATTTACTTGCGGAGATCCCGGCCCTCCGCTATGGAGATAGAGGCCGGGAGGTCCGCAGGTAAATCGCGTGAATCTCCGCATGTTTCCCGCAGCTATTCCGCTGGAATCTCGCCGCTAAAAATAGCTGCGGCTGCCGGCGGCCAGCTGCGGGAAACATGCGGCCGTACCTGCGAATATATCCGCAGGTACGAGCGTCCCGTGGGCACATGGCCTAAGGAGTACAGTAACAGGAAACAACACAGCAGAAGATGCAGAATTTCTATACAACACTGCAGTCATACCTAATAGCCAACAAGAAAAAGAAACTTCACAGACTTCGGCTGAACGCAGGATTCTTCTCAAGCACCAGACAAGTTCCTCCTAAACACAGCAGCATGAAGCAAAACTGCCAGAGAGACACAGGTACAGTCAGCTGTGTTATTAATTTGTCATCCCACAAACCCACTAATCTAGAACTCCGTGTGCTTTCCAGAGGTCTCACATTTTGTCCTACAAAACCTCTAGACAAAACAGAGCTTTGTAGTGACATGGAACAATACTTTAGGAGACTGAGACTGAAGGAATTCTTTGATGCAAAAGAAAACGTGAAGCTTCTAAAAAGCCAAACAAATCAAAACAGAGAACAAGAAAACATCTGACTGGACACCTCCTCCTGGCCGCAACACCATTTTGGACCAGTATATTGACTCATTTAGATATTCGGTACAGTCAACAATATTGGACAAAAAAGCAGAAGAAACATCTAATATCAGTGTGCAGGAAAGAAGGGCAATTCACAGCCTGAAGAAAAACAAGGAGAACACTATGAAGCCAGCAGATAAAGGGGGCGCCATAGTTCTCCTGAATAGAACGGACTACATTAAAGAAGCAAACAGACAACTGATGGATATACAGTACTACACCAGACTGGATGATGACCCAACCCCAAAATATATGAGGTTGTTGAAAAAAAGTCATCAGATACTGGGTACAGATTCCACAAACCTTCTGGACCTAATACCTGAGAATCCAAGGATGGGAGTTTTCTATACGCTACCCAAGATTCATAAACCAGGTAACCCAAAGAGGGGTGGGAACACTCACTGAAAAACTCTGGGTGGGTAGAAAATGTCCCTAAGCCACTGGTAAGGAAGACAGCCAGCTATATACAGGACACCACTGACCTTTTGAAAAAGCTATCTACAATAGGTCCCCTACCCGAGAGTACCATCTTAGCCACCATGGATGTGGAATCCTTATACTCTAACATCCCACATGAAGATGGTCTAACTGCCTGCCAAATGTTTCTTGTAGCTAATGGCATCCCTCCTGAGCCTTTATAAGACTCACCAAATTCATCCTCACACACAACGTTTTCTCTTTTGGTGAGGAGCTATACTTACAACGCACAGGAACTGCTATGGGAAGCAAAATGGCACCACAGTATGCCAACCTTTTCATGGCTAAACTGGAAAATGACTTTTTAGCATCCTGCAACCTCAAACCATTGGCTTATTTCCATTTCATCTATGACATCTTAATAATCTGGACCGAATCTGAACAAGAGCTTCTAAAATTCCATGAAAAATTCAATGCATTTCATCCTACCATAAACTTGTCATTGGAACACTCAAAAACAGAAATAAACTTCCTGGATACAACCATAAAAATTCAAAATGGTTCAATCCAGACATCGGTGTATCGGAAACCTATTGACCGTCCCACATACCTCAGATGGGACAGCTTTCACCCCAAACACATTAAAAAGTCCATTGTCTACAGCCAGGCCCTCAGATATAATCATATCTGTTCCAGCCCTGCAGACAGGGATGAACACTTAACCCATCTTAAATAGACATATCTAAACCAGGGCTACCACCCCACCTCCATAGATGACCAGATCATTAGAGCAACAAGGACCCCTAGAAGTGAACTGCTTCAATACAAACAAAAAGAGGGAAATAGTCGAGTACCTTTGGTGGTGACCTACAACCCACAGTTCGAGGTACTGAGAAGAACGGCCAAGAAACTTCACCACATTCTACACAAGGATGACCGGTTATACACAATATTCAAAGATCCTCCAGTGCTGTGCTACAGGCAACCTCCTAATTTAAGGAGCATCATGATCCGAAGGTCTATGCTCTCAGACACACCAAGAGGAACTTATCCTTGCAATGTAAAGAGCTGCAAAACCTGCACTCATGTAGAGACCAAAGACCGGATACAGATCCCTAACACACAGAAGGACTATAAGATTCCTGGGACATTCACATGTTCCTCTTCCAACGTGGTGTACTTAATCCTGTGCACTATATGTTGGAGAAACAGGACAGAGACTAAGAGCAAGGATGAGATCTCACCGCCACACAATTACAGACAAAAAAATCCATTTACCTGTGGCCAAACATTTCTGTACTTCAGGACACAACATAAACCACAAGAAAGTTGTCATATTAAAAGGCAACTTCAGATCAGAGAGCCATCGCAGGGTCTGGGAATACAAATCCATCACAATGTTTAACTCTGTGGACACAGGACTCAATCTGTCAGGAGGATTTATGGCCCATTACAAAATCTGAGGAATCTATTCCAGAGACTCACCAGACCTCTGATCCTACATGGATATTGGGACAATAAAACTCTCACACCACTAATCGAAGCTAATTAAGGATTCACTTTCTAAGTTCAGTGTTTGTTTATTTAAATGTATTTTATTATGCCATCCCTCTGCTCTGTTTGTGCATATATTTGTGTTTCTTCAGATATTTTGTCATACCATGCCTGATGAAAGGACCCGAGAAGTCTCGAAAGCTTGCTTTGTAATATCACTTTATTTTATTTTAGTTAGCCATTAAAAGGTATCACAAGATTATAATTTTGTTCCTCTCACTGAACATTCAATAGTTATGATAGAATCACCGTTTTGTCTGCTAAAGATCTAGCAGAGATCAATTGTTATACTGTGTATAACTGCCTACACTACAGCTTTTTGCATACAATGTATAATGACAGAAAGATGCTAATCAGTGGTTGGGGTGTGTTTGGACCAGGAGCCATGAGGCCAGCTGTCATCTAGTGATAAAACACTGTATTGAAACAGCAAAACACAACCCAGTGACACATTGCTGAAATCAGGCTCTATAGCATTACATCATGGTGCTCTCAGATTACAAAGGAAAGAGTTGGTGACTAGTGATGGGAGCGCACTACCATGCTTGGTACTCGTTAAAGGGAACTAATCATCAGGATATTCATATGTAAGCTACAGCCAGTGCTATACTGGCGCTATCAGGCAGATTATCTACATACCATTAGTGGTCACTCGGATGTTTAGCCTTTCAAATCCAAGAAAGTGAAGTTTATAAATTTGTCAGCATTTTCATTGACAATTGCACCAGAGCAGATAATAACCAGGCGGGTATTCATCTGGATTCCTCCCCCCCTTCCCGCCTGTTCCTCCCTCTCTCTGGCTCTATGTTAATTTTACTACTCAATAAGGTGGCGTCGGAGTTGGCGCCTGCGCATAGCGCTTGTCTCCGGCGCCATCTTTGTGAATATAATGTTACTCCTGCTATTCTATTCTGCCGACTGAGAGGGTGGCGCATGCACCCTCGCATCTTCTGCTCTCTTGTGACCATGGTCACAACAAAAGAGGAGAAGAGCTGATCGGAGGACACCGTGCCAGCGCCAGGTTGAAGAAGACCAGGATCGTGGAGGGGTGAGAGGGAGTAATAAAGATGTAGTCCCTAAGTATGTCTGTGTATTTATTTCTAATAAAGTGTCTGTATTTATTAATAATAAAGTATTTTTCCTCTGTGTGGTGACTTTTAACCCTTTATTCGAGATTCTTAATGGCCGGGTCAAACTTCGCCTGACATTAAGAATCTCTGGCTTAATACCACTTGGTAAAAAAAAAAAAAGCTGGTATTAACCCCTTATTCCCCAGGGCCGCTGGAAAAGTTGGATACAGCGCCAGAAGATGGTGCTTCTATGAAAGCGCCATTTTCTGGGGTGGCTGCGTACTGCAATTCTCAGCGGGGGAGGGACAGAAAGCTTGGGCCACCCAGTACTGCGGATTTCAGTCCCCAGCTGCCTAGTTGTACCTGGTTGGACACAAAAATTGTACAAATAGGTACAACCCTCAGGTACAAATAGGCAGCTGGGGGTTGGGAGCAGCCCGTACCTGCCTTCTGTACCTGGCATACAAAAACATGCCGAAGCCCATGTTTTTTTTTTCTAAAAAATCATTAAAAAAAATTTAAAAAAAATTCCAAAACACATAACCCTAACCCTAGGGTTAGGGGTAAAAAAAAAAAAAGTGTGGGCTCACGCTGCACACAAGAAAGCTTGGGCACCCTGCACTGCGGATTCCAGTCCCCAACTACCTATTTTTACCCGGCTGGAAACCAAAAATATAGGGAAGCCTTTTTTTAATTATTTCATAAATTTCATGAAATAATTTAAAAAAAAAAAACAAAACAAAGTGGGCTTTGCCCAATTTTTGTGTCCAGCCAGGTACAACTAGGCAGTTGGGGACTGGAATCCGCAGCGCAGGGTGCCCAAGCTTTCTGGGTCCCCCCCCGCTGCAAATTTCAGTCCGCAACCAACCCAGAAAATGGAGTTTTCATAGAAGCGCCATCTTCTAGTGCTGTATTCAACTCTGCCAGCGGCTCTGGTGCCGGGTGGCACGCTGGGTAATAAGGGGTTAATAGCAGCTTTGTTTTACCAGGTGGTATTAAGCCAGAGATTCTTAATGTCAGGCCAAGTTTGACCCGGCCATTAAGAATCTCCAATAAAGGGTTAAAAAATAGACCACACAGGAAAAAAAAACGGATTTTTGTGTACTCACCGTAAAATAGTTTTCTCTTAGCCATCATTGGGAGACACAGGACCATGGGTGTTATGCTGCTTATCCATAGGAGGACACTAAGTAGATGCAGAGATGTTAGCTCCTCCCCTGCAGTATACACCCCCTGGCCCAGCCAGGCTACGTCAGTTTTAGTACACAAGCAGTAGGAGAACAAGTAACAAAAAACGTGAGTGAATACTCATAACAAAGAAGTACTCAGAGAGAAAAAAAAGCTAAGGCCCAACAGGGCAAAAGGCAGGGTGCTGTGTCCCGCAATGATGGCTAAGAGAAAACGATTTTACGGTGAGTACACAAAAATCCGTTTTTCTCTGACGCCTCATTGGGGGACACAGGACCATGGGATGTCCTAAAGCAGTCCCTGGGTGGGTAAACAAACAACGCAACCCAAGGACTAGGAACCAGTCCCAGATAGCCAGGAGCGCCAACTGAGTTAGGTGCTCCACTGTCGTTTGCAGAATTTTCCTACCTAGGTTCGCCTCAGCCTCAGCCTGGGTATGGACTCGGTAATGCTTTGAAACAGTATGTAGGCAAGAACAGGTCGCAGCCTTACACCTCTGTTCCACTGAAGCCTGATGCCTAATGGCCTAAGAGGTACCAACTGCTCGCGTAGAATGAGTCCACAGCCCACTACGAATGGGCTTGAGTTGCAAGCGGTAGACCTCCTGGATCGCAGAGCAAATCCAGCGAGCCAGCGTTGCCTATGAAGCTGCCTCTCCTTTCTTAAGCCTTTCAGGAATGACGAACAAGGAGTCTATGTTCCTAAAGGGGCTGTCCTGGGTACGTAATATCTAAGAGCCCTCACAAGGTCTAGCGACTATAGAAACCTTTCCACCCTATGAACTGGGTGTGGAGAAAAGGAAGGCAGAACAATGTCCTCGTTCATATGAAATGGGGAAGTAACCTTCGGAAGAAAATCCGGAAGGGGGCGTAGAACCACCTTGTCCTGATGAAAGATCAGAAAGGGTTCGCGGCAAGAGAGTGCTGCCAGTTCCAAAACTTGTTTGATGGACGTAATCGCCACTAAGAATTTTACCTTCCAAGAGAGAAGAGCAAGAGAAGATTCCTTAAGAGGTTCAAAGGGGGACCTCTGGATAGCGTCCAAAACGAGATTGAGGTCCCATGGGTCCAGCGACCGTTTATACGAGGAAACTAGATGGGAAACGCCCTTGAGGAAAGTCTTGACTTGCGGATTGCAAGCTAGGCGGTATTGCTAGAATATTGAGAGAGATGAAACCTGCCCCTTAAGGGAGCTGAGGACCAACCACTTTTGCAACCTCACTGCAAAAAAAAAAATCAAGAATTCTGGGGATCGCCAGTGGCATAGGCTGGACGTTTCCCTGCACTGGGAAAGGAAAGTTTTCCACGTACAGTGGTAAATACGGGATGAAGGCCGGCTTTCGGGCACTGTACATGGTGGAGATGACCGCGGGAGAGAATCTCGCTCTTGTTAAAGTCCAGGTCTCAACGGCCAGGCCGTCAGCTTCAGGGCTCTGGAGTTCTGATGGGAAATGGGCCCTTGGGTCAGCAGGTCTGGGATGCTTACGAGGCACCATGAGCAATTGTACTAATTCAGCATACCAGGCGCACCTGGGCTAGTCCGGTGCTATTAGTATCACCGGGACTCCTTCTGCCTTGATCTTCCTGATTACTCGCGGCAGCAGGGGTAGAGGTGAAAAACATGTAAAGGTAGACAGAAACGACTTCAGGAGACTAGAGCATCTGCGCCAATGGACTGTAGATCACGTAACATGGCTAGGAACGCGGGTACCTTTGCGTTCAACCTTGAGGCCATTAGATACATGTCTGGTGTACCCCAGCGAGTGCAGATGTGTGGGAACGGCGGCCAGGCCTTGGCGACTTAGAAGGTCCGCCGCCCAGTTCTCTACTCCCGGTATGTGTAACGCTGAAAACACAGACCCCCGTCGATTTGGCCCAGGTGAGGATCCTGAGGACCTCGAGATAAGCTGTCTTGCTGCTGGTACCTCCCTGCCGATTAACATAGGCCACAGCTGTTGCATTGTCCAATTGGACCCGAATCAAACGACCTGCTAGCAGAAGGGGGGAATGACCTGAGCACGAGAAGATCATGCTGATTTTCAGGAAGATTTCTGGGAAGGGAAGACCCCTGGGGCGTCCAACGTCCCAAAGCAGTGTGGAGCCAGTACGCTGCTCCCCAAACTAAGAGGCTGGCGTCCGTGGTCAGGAGTAGCCAGTCCACTTGGGGGAGAAAACTCCTTCTCGATATGGAAGAGGACTGAAGCCACCAGCAAAGCGCATACCTGACTGAAGGTGTCAGGTGAAAAGTTCGTCCAAGATAAAAGGGGCTCTTGTCCCAGGCAGCTAGAAGCGCAAGCTGCAGTGGGCGGTGGTGTGGCTAAGCGAGCAGCACTGCCTCTATAGCCGCCGCTATCCTACCTAGCACTCTCATACTAAAATCGTATGGAGCGAGAGGAGTACGTAGAGGGCAGTGTAACACTTGTTGTAGAGCGGTCGCCTTGTCTTGAGGGAGAAATATCAAGCCCCGAAGGGTGTCCAGGGACATGCCCAGGGAGGTGACGGATTTTGACGGGACCAGGGATGATTTGACTGGAGTCAGAAGCCGCCCTAAGCGGGATAGGATGCCCACAGAGATCTGCACGCTGGTTGAGACCTTGATGAAGAGGTCATCCAAGCAAGGCAGAACAGCCACTCTCCTGGCGTGAAGGGCACTCATGGCGGCCGCCATGACCTTTGTTAAGACCCTTGGTGCTGTGGCAGAGCCGAGGGTAGGGCCACAAATGAAAAAGAAAAAAAAAAAAAGAAGAAGTCCTGAACAGCGAAGAGGAGGAACTTTTGGTGAGCTGGAGCGATGGGTATGTGCAGGTATGCGTCCCTGATAGCTAGGGAGGCAAGGAATTCTCCTTTGACCATAAAGGTAATAATGGACCCTAGGAATTCCATTCTGAATCTCCTTACGTGCACATGTTTGCTCAGGTGTTTGAAGTCCAGGATGGGTCGAACTGACCCGTCCTTTTTTGGGGACCACAAGAGGTTGGAATAGAAGGCCTTGAACCTCTCGCCGTCCGGAACAGGTACCATCGCCCCCGTCATTTGGAGGGAGTGGATTGCTGAGGAGAAGGCCTCATGTTTGAGCCTTTGTGGGGGTTTGAGAGAAAAGACTGACCAGGGGATCGGGTCCGGAATTCAATGTGGTAACCGGAAGACACAAGGTATCGCACCCATTTGTGGTCTGAGGCGGCGGCCCAGATGGAGGAGAACGAGACTCCTCGGTCTTTGTCTAGACTGCCAGGACGAGGTGGACTCGGGGAGGGCTGAGAAGGTTGGGCCCTGCATGTCTAGTAAAAAAACATCCTGGGCTAGAGTTGGGGGAAGGAGGTACTCTTTTCCTCCCGTGGCGTCAGAAAAAAAAAAAAAAAAAAAAGCCTGTCCAGACGATTGGCAAACCATTGGTCTGGAAAAGAGTACTGTAAGAGGCTTCTTAGAGACTGACTCCGCTCTCCATTATCGGAACCAAAGGGCCCTACGGATGGCTATGGTATTTGAGGCGGCAATAACTGCACTGGTAGCAGCGTCGAGGGAAGCCTGCATGAGGTACTCTGCCGCCGCAGCAATGTGAACTGTTACATCTGTGAGGGTCTGAGGGAAACTGGTAGTCCTGGTGCCTGTGCGACCCACACAGAAGGGGAGAGGGACCCGCAGCCTCAAGGCAGAGCGATCGAGTTGCTCCACTTGTCCGTCTGTAAAAGAAAGGAGGGTCCTTCAGGCAGGCGGGAAGCCGGGTGAGGGTCCACAGAGGCCGGATCGGCCAAGCCCTTAGAGAGACAGCTAAGCCAAAAGGGGTACCGGGACTCCATGAGTTTACAGATACCAAAGCGGCGTCAAACTTTTTTTTTTTTTTTTAGGTTTCTTCACCCTTTTAAAGGAGACCACAGGGTCAGTAGTAGTGGATGGGAGATCTTCCACATGCAGAGTTTGGTTGATTGCTGCAATAAGGGAGTCCATCGCAGCTTGATTGCTCTTGGAGGTTGAAACCAAGGAATCCCGGTACAAACATCATTCCCCTTCCTCCGGCTCCTCAGAGACCGCGGAACATGTGGGAGAACCCCATCTGTGTACCCCGGAGGGAGAACCATGGGGGTCATGCCCCTTTTCTGATCTGCAACCGGTGAAGAAAAGGGCTGAGTCTTATCAGAAGGACCCTCTATAGAGGTGTCCTCAGGCTGTGTTCTGTCCAGGGGCCCCGAGGGGTGTGAGGACGATGTTGCACAACCAGCACCAGGTTCTGGGAACTGCGCTCATTCTGGGGGACTGGGAGCCGTAGGCTCTGGGCTGGCACCGGTTGCTGCGGTGGTGGCGGCGGGGGGGGGATACAGGGGCTCCGGACTCACAGAAGGAAGAGGTGCTATCATCCCCTAGTAGCTCAGCGTGGCAGGATACATTAAAAGTCTTATAGTTGTTGCTGTAGTTGTGCAGGGCATAAAACATGTGACTGCAGCCCCTGGCTGATGAGCCACAAACTCTGATTGTAATGAGGGAGCAATGCTCTGCAGAGCTAATGTTCAAGTGTGGATATAACTCACTCAGAACACTGATGGCCCCTCTCCCCTGCTCCTGTGTCCCAATTCCTGTGGGAAGGAGGAAGCCAGCTCTGAGAGACGCCCATAGGCTCTGATCACAACAAGAGGGAACAAGGCTCTGCAGAGCTCCTGTGTGAGGAGGGTTACACACGCTTTCGTGAGGGGGCGTGGCTTATAGTGTCGGAGGGGGCGGGGTTTAGCTCTGACAAGAAGGCATGAGAAAATATAATAAACAAAAAAAAATGGTGGGAAGGGACTCCCCTTCCCCCCTCCAGCCCTGCACAGCAATGGTGGACTAATGTGCAGGTGAGGATATAGAAAAAAAACTCTATAAGTGTACCACAGCTGTGGGTGCACTGAGTCCTGGTAGCTCTCCCCCTCCCACCCCCCGCCACAGGTGGAATGCTGTGCAGGAGTGTGCAATCAGCCCATGTGAATGCAGTCAGGGAGGATCTGACCTTTGCTCCAATTCCTGTCAGGGAGCCAGTGTGGAGATTCTGACGCCTGCTGTGCCCGATCACAGAGCGTGTATCAACTCAGAGCCTGCCAGAGGGACTGAGGAAGTTTTTCCATCTGCTCTGGAAATCGGAAGGATCTCACCTCATGTGGAGATGGCAGTCTGATGCTTGCTGCCTGGTCACGCTGGTGCGGAACGTGTATCAACTCAGAGCCTGCAAGAGGGACTGAGGAACTTTTCATCTGCTCTGGGCTCTGGAAAATTGGTGCCTGTGAGACCCGTCGTCCAGTGAGTAACAGCCCAGTGTCCAGCGTCGCAGGAGGGGGTACGGGGAGGTGACACTCCGCGTTCCCGCCTGTTGATGGTTTTGGGAAATCGGTCCTCGAAGGAAACAGTCGCTCTCTAAAAACAAAAAATTCTTGCTGCAGTAGTCTGCAGAGATGTGCCTCCTATAGACACTAAGCTAAAACTGAAGTAGCCTGGCTGGGCCAGGGAGTGTATACTGCAGGGGAGGGGCTAACATCTTTGCATCTACTTAGTGTCCTCCTATGGATAAGCAGCATAACACCCATGGTCCTGTGTTCCCCAATGAGGCGTCAGAGAAAAATACTTTATTAGAAATGAAGGGACTCTATCTTTATTACTCCCACTCACCCCTCCACGATCCTGGTCTTCTGTCTTCTTCAACCTGGCACTGGCAGGTGTCTTGGGGCGGCACGGTGTCCTACAATCAGCTGTTCTGCCCTTCTGTTGTGACTGGGCGGCACGGTGGCTCAGTGGTTAGCACTGCAGTCTTACAGCGCTGGGGTCCTGGGTTCGAATCCCACCAAGGACACCATCTGCAAGGAGTATGTATGTTATCCCCGTGTTTGCGTGGGTTTCCTCCAGTTTCCTCCCATACTCCAAAGACATACAGATAGGGAATTTAGATTGTGAGCCCCAATGGGGACAGTATTCTTGATGTATGTAAAGTGCTGTGGAATATGTTAGCGCTATATAAAAATAAAGATTTGATTTGACTGCGTGCGCTCCCGCGGTCACAAGAGAGCAGAAGATGCGAGGGCGCATGCTCTGCCCTCTCATTCAGAAGAATAGAATAACGGGGTAACGTGGGCTTCAGAAAGATGACGCCGGAGATAACCGCTATGCGCAGGCGCCAACTCCGACGCCATCTTACTGAATAGAAAAATTAGCATAGCGCCATAGAGGGGGAGGAACAGGCGGCGGGGGGGGCGGGAATCCATGTGCATAAGCATAACCCACCCTGCTATTATCTGCTGCGGTGAAACTGTCACTCAAAAAGCTGACAAATTTTTAAACTTCACTTTCTTGGATTTGAAAGCCTAAACATCCGAGCTGACCACTAATGGTATGTAGATAATCTGCCTGATAGCGCCAGTACAGTACTGACTTTACCTTATATTTGAAAATCCTGGTGATTGGTTCCTGTGACGACATGGACTCTCATGGGTTAAAGTTTCTTAACATTCAGCCAGACTATTGTTCTTATGTGTGCTAAATCATGTATCTCCAGTCTCTTCCAGTAATCATTGTATTGTAGTTGTGTATTGATAATGTAATTACCTTAGTAGCCATTGTCTAGTCGGTGACTTGCCGACTCCATGTAGATATACTGAGTCTTTCTATGCACATCATTTAAATGAACATTATCCATGCAGAAATTCATCCAATGGGACAAGCAATCTTGTCCAACCAATCGATGAGGACGCAGTGTATCCTAAGGGAAGGTTATGGCTATAAAAGGGACTTCTTTAAGCCACCAGGGTTGATGAAGGTTGATGGATGCTGATGGATCCAGTCTAAGCTCTTTGGAGCTGACTAGAGGATCAGGATATCTTATGGCTTCAATCTAGGGGCTCCGGTTCCGGTTGGAGACCATATCCACAGCCTAGGGATTTCGACTCCGGCTGCCAGGATTGTAACATCATACCAGGACTACCTAAGGAGGACACTCAGGTTGGGACAGTTCAGTCACCTGGTACAGACTTTGCAGACCTCACACAGCTTCCTGAATCTGGCATTATTCCTTTCTCGGTGGGTGCCCGCCAAAAGCGGGGTGCTGCTGGACTGGAGTAAGCGGCCCTGGAAGCTCTGAGGCATGGACATTCTAAATCCCTGGTGAGCCAGCCCCACCACCGTGCGGAGCTGCCGCCCCATCTACACCCCACCTACTGTCTCCTCCCCATAATCCTATAGAATGTAAGCCCGCAAGGGCAGGGCCCTCTTCCCTCTGTACTAGTCTGTCTACTGTAACTTGTATATGTATTTTGTATGTAACCCCCTTCTCATGTACAGCACCATGGAACTAATGGTGCTCTATAAATAATAAATATAATAATAATAATAATAATAATAATAATAATAATAAGGGTGAGACTCTGTTGCCTGTTACATTTGTGTGTTTTGCTGGTTATGTGTTATGTGCCGTTAATTGTTTGGGGATCCAATAAAGTCTAATTATTGTGGTTCCCTCACCCTGTGTTGTCTGAGTAGTGTTACGCCCACGGTTAAGGAGGCCGGCGTTCAGTTGGGATGAGCCCTGAGCCACGCTGTCTTTCTAAAGGCGGCGGGTTTTAGTGGACGAGAGCGCCCCCTGAGCCCCGTGTCTCCACAGTTCCATTTAAGAGCAGTTGGATGCTTGGATAGGTGAGATTAGTGCACCCGAAAACAATAGAAGTCAATGGGGGGAATCGAACATTTTTCCAGATTTCCCAGAAAAATGCTTGAGTCTGCCATTGATGTCCATTATACACAGGTGCTTCACTCGTGCCCATGCGAACATCCAACTGCTCTTAATGGGTACCAAGCACCCGAGAATGGTAATGTTCACTCATCACTACTGGGAATGATTCCCTATATGCCCTGCTCAGGTGGCTCCATATGGTCTGAGTATTCAGGTAGTGCAGAACACTGCTAAAAAGTGCTTTCCAGGAGTCATGCCACACTTCTCACCTGGCTTTGCTATAACCTGGCACCCGATTATCTATTTAATTTTTCCTGAGTGTATCTACTAGCAATTCAGCTCTTCTGCAACTATTACAACCTCTCAGCCATTCCAAAAAGGTGTCATCTGCAACTACAAAGTACCAATTAACTACTCAACTCTGCTGTTCCTGTGTGATTCCTGTATATTTGGCTCTGCTACTTCCCGCATTATCCAAATCCAACTCTGCTTGCCGTCCTGAATATCCAGCTCTTTCACTCCTAAGGCTATGTGCCCACGGGGACAGTGTCCTGCGGATATATCAGCAAGACATTCCGCAGGTGCTCCCAGGAAACAGCACCACAACTTTTGTCTGTTTCCATGCTGCGGAATGTCCTGCGGATATGGTGCGGGCATTCTGCATTGAGGATACAGTACCATGGCTTCGGCACTGCATCCTCAATGCAGAACAAGTGCTGCAGTGATCGGGGGAGTTCATACTTACCTCCATCATGCAGCACCTCGCTTTCCGGCAGCCGGGTCACTCTCTCAGCGTCTGCAGAAGAAGGTGGGCGGGGCCTGAACTAGCTCCGGCTGTCACATGACCGGAGCTCGTGCAGGCTCCGCCCACCTCTTCCTTCCTGTACCTGGATTCACCGTGCTCCTGTACACCGGACGGAGAAAGTGACTCTGGTGAGGCAGGTAAGTATATGGGACCCTGCGGAGAAATCCGCAACAATAATTGACATGCTGCAGATTTTTACGCACGGAAATCCGCACGATTTCCGCTGCGGAAAAATCTGCAGCGTGGGCACAGCATTTCCCAAATGCCATAGAAATGGCTGGGGAGTAGCTGTGCTGCAGATTTCTGGAAAATCTGCGGCTTTTCCGCGAGAAATCCGCGGCAAAATCCGCGCATTTTCCGCAGCGTGGGCACATAGCCTTAGGCTGGAGTCACACTTGCGAGAGACTCGTGAGAGACTCCCATCACATCACCCGGCATGGCCTACCGTCCTCTGGACAGGAGCATCTCAGCTGCATAGAAATACATACAGCCGACCCGTTCCTATTAGGAGAGTGTGAGGACGTGCCGGGTGATGCGATGTGAGACTCGCCTGAGTCACAAGTGTGACTCCGGCCTAAGCGTTTATGCCTCAGGTCTACGCTGTCCGCCCTGACTTCTATCTTAGCAAACATACCTTACCAGGTGAGCTCATGTTTTGTAATAGGAGAGGAGGTGGATTTGGCCAGGCACGATACCATAGGACTCACATGCAAGAAGTTCACAATTATTGGGAAATTTGTGCTTTATTAAATTTTATTGAACTCCAGTGCTGTCAATCACTCCGAAAGGTGAATACACCATAGTAATAAAGAGTGGGGTTTTGTCTCAGGAGAATATCTCTGTGCACAATTATTTGGTAACTAAATTAAAAACTTATATTTTCTATCTCACTTGTTTACCTCCATCTGTTACAGCTCAAAGTACAAAACACATTTCCCACAAATCTCGGTGTCTGTATAGCAATATATAAAGCACTATGGCCGCCCCCTGCTCTTCCTATAGGCGCCATAAGCTCCATCCATGGAGTCTGTCAGGTTCTTAATCTGTTGATGATACACTTTATGGCAGCACCAACCACGGCCCCCTGACACCGCGCAGAGAGGGGACCGTTTCCTGTGCCAGAAATCTGTTGTAAAGAGCCATAAATCCTCACTAGGGATTAGTTTTGTTGAAGGAGCGGCCTGGTCATTATTCTTTCATCTTTAACCCTAGAACGCAGGCCTGCTAGGTCTTTTGTTTTCTATTGTAGATTGTTATGCTTGCGCATTCTAGGGTTAAAGGGGTTGTCCACTAATACAACGCCTCAATCATTAGGTCCTCTGCCCCCTCCCCCCCAAGTAAAATAATAACACCTCTACTCACCTCTGGTGCTGTCCCAGTAGTGTTGGACTTGTTCTTCAGACGCTCACATGGCATTTTTGTCACGTGCCCTGGATGAGCAAGCGCCAACTTCGCTGGCACGGCACCAGAGGGGAGCATAGGTGTTATGCTTTTACTTGCGGGAAGCATGCCGACTGAAAATGTTGTCTGAGTAGTAAACGACACCTTTAAGCTCTTTACTGGCAACTGAGAAATGGAGACTTCGATGCTGCGATGGAGCATTGTTCCAGCAGAACAATTAGGGTTTTCTGGAGACATGCAGACTTTTTCCTGCAACACTACTGGAAAAAAGTGTCTTGCTCAGTGATGGTCGGGTTCAGCCTCCTCACTTCAGCCGTGTCTCTGAGCACTGAACACCTTGTACTTCTGTGTCTTACTCAGTGGTGGTCGGGCTCAGCCTCCTCATCTTGGCTGGGTCTGTGAGCACTGAACACCATGCACTTCTCCGTCTTGCTCAGTGATGATCGGGCTCAGCCTCCTCATCTCTGCCGTGTCTCTGAGCACTGAACACCTTGCACTTCTCCGTCTTGCTCAGTGGTGATCGGGTTCAGCCTTCTCATCTCTTCCGTGTCTCTGAGCACTGAACACCTTGTACTTCTGTGTCATGCTCAGTGGTGGTTGGGCTCAGCCTCCTCACCTTGGCTATGTCTCTGAGCATCTTGTACTTCTGTTTCTTGCTCAGTGGTGACTAGGTTCAAGTTCAGCTTCCTCCTCAACTGTGCCGTATCTCTGAGCACTGAAGATCTTGTACTTTGTGTCTTGCTCAGTGGTGGTTGGGTTCAGCCTCCTCATCTCGGCCGTGTCACTGAGCACCTTGTATTTCTGTATCTTGCTCATTGGTGATCAGGTTCAGCCTCCTCATCTCGGCCGTGTCGCTGAGCACCTTGTAGTTCTGTCGTGCTCAGTGATGATCAGGCTCAGCCTCCTCATCTCGGCCGTGTCTCTCAGCACCTTGTACATCTGTGTCTTGCTCAGTGGTGGGCGGGTTCAGTCTCCTCATCTTCGACGTGTCTCTGAGCACCTTGTACTTCTGTGTCTTGCTCATTGGTGATCAGGCTCAGCCTCATCTCGGCCGTGTCTCTGAGCACCTTGTACTTGTGTGTCTTGCTCAGTGGTGGGCGGGCTCAGCCTCATCTCGGCCGTGTCTCTGAGCACCTTGTACTTCTGTCTTGCTCAGTGGTGGGCGGGTTCAGCCTCCTCATCTCGGCCGTGTCGCTGAGCACCTTGTACTTCTGTGTCTTGCTCAGTGGTGGGCGGGTTCAGCCTCCTCATCTCGGCCGTGTCTCTGAGCACCTTGTACTTCTGTGTCTTGCTCAGTGGTGGGCGGGTTCAGCCTCCTCATCTTCGACGTGTCTCTGAGCACCATGTACTTCTGTGTCTTGCTCAGTGGTCAGGCTCTCTTCTCGACCCTAGCTCTGAACATCTTGTACTTCTGTGTCTTGCTCAATGGTGGTCAGACTCAGCCCCCTCACCTCGGCCTTCGGAGGCTGCAGGTCTAGAGGATAATGGCTTCTTGTTGTTTTTCACATGTGATTCTTGTCGCATCCTTGGTTATGTCGCTTTTCTTTTTCTCAATGCATTTTCCCCCCCTTCTAAGACATTTTTATTTGGGAGGGGGAGGATGTCCGGGCTACAGGTCAGCGGACTCGCAACCAATCAGTGGCCTCAGACATCAAGACAAGATGGCGCATAACGTCGCCTGACGGCGGTCACTTCCCTTCGAAAATGTCTGAGCAGTTGTGAAAAATCTACTTCTAATTCAATTCTAAATCACAAATTGTTTTAGATCCGATGATTTATTTTTACCTCACACTTTATTATAGAAATCATCGTCTGATTTTTACCTCTCAGGCAGTAATATACACACCTACCAGCCATAACATTAAAACCACCTAACTAAAGTGTGACCCCTTGTACCAAATGTAACGTGTCCCGTCTTACCATCAGTTTCTTGTATCGTAGTATCTCCAGTAGTACGTTATGTTTCCTGACAGAAGCCACAGAGCGCACATCCCTCCCACACTACGGCCGCCGCCGCTGCACCTCGCGGCAACTGAGCGTCCTCGCCTTATGGACGGGCTTTATATACGACTGGTGACGTCACCAGCCGCCACCGTCGTCCGCGAGTGTCCAGTCACAGCACAATAATAACACAGGTCCAGCCCCGCCCTTTCATTTGCATACCTGGGATTTCCCCTCAGTGCCGCGATTCCCGGAATAGTCTCCACCCCCCGCGCGCACCTGGGCAGGACGAAGCGTTCTGATTGGCCCGCACGCCCGTGTGATTTACATATAGTTCTCAGCAGAGGGAAGAAGGAAGCGCAGTGGCCCCGCGCCGGCCCCTCAGTGACAGGAGCGCCGGACACGGGAGCGCGCACGCCGGACACCGCCGGACACAGGAGCGCGCACACAGGACACCGCCGGACACAGGGGAGCGGAGGCCATGGCGCCCGCTGTCCGCCTCCTCCTCCTCGCCGGGCTCCTGTGCGCCGCCCGGGGGCTCCGAGTCATCCGCTCCTCACACTTCAACTGTTCCCAGCCGGTGAGTGACAGACCTCAGTGATGGCGGCCGCCTCCCCTCGCCCATCTCTGAAGGCTGATAACAGAGAATAACTGCTGACAATCCTCTTTTTCCGCAGGGGATCGCGTGCACAGTCTGGGACAGTAAGTGATGACTCGTTTTATTATCTTCTGATTAATGGTGACTGTGGTCACAGCAGCACAGAGGATGTCAGGAGAGCAGTTGGAGCTTATTTTTCGTTTTCTCTTTAGGTGACTGTCTGGACCTCAGCTGGCTGACCCCTGCAGACTGGACCCCGACCGCTCCCTATAACATGGGGGTCACAGCGGGGATCGGGCTGAACGAGATGGGACAGCGTGTGCCGGTCCTGATGGTGAACTGGACAGTGAGCATCGACTGTGAGTGTCCGGGAGGGAAAAGACACTGGCACGGAGTGTCCGGGGGGAAAAAGACACTGGCACGGAGTGTCCGGGGGGAAAAAGACACTGGCACGGAGTGTCCGGGGGGGGGGAAAGACACTGGCACGGAGTGTCCGGGGGGGGGAAAGACACTGGCACGGAGTGTCCGGGGGGGGAAAAGACACTGGCACGGAGTATCCGGGGGGGAAAAGACACTGGCACGGAGTGTCCTGGGGGGGAAAAGACACTGGCACGGAGTGTCCGGGGGGGGAAAAGACACTGGCACGGAGTGTCCGGGGGGGGGAAAAGACACTGGCACGGAGTGTCCGGGGGGGGGAAAAGACACTGGCACGGAGTGTCCGGGGGGGGGAAAAGACACTGGCACGGAGTGTCCGGGGGGGGAAAAGACACTGGCACGGAGTGTCCAGGGGGGGAAAAGACACTGGCACCCGGGGGAGAAAAGACACTGGCACCAAGTGTCCGGGGGGGGGGGTGGGGGTGAGACACTGGCACGGAGTGTCCGGGGGGGAGGGGAAATGACACCGGCACCGAGTGTCTGTGGGGGTAAAAGACACTGGCACAGAGTGTGTGGGGGGGTGGAAGCAATGGCAAGATGACTGTGCTGACGCTGTGGGTACGGGATGACAGCGCTGACGCTCTGGGTATGGGATGATGGCGCTCTGGGCGCGGGGTGACGGCGCTGACGCTCTGGGCGCGGGGTGACGGCGCTGACGCTCTGGGCGCGGGGTGACGGCGCTGACGCTCTGGGCGCGGGGTGACGGCGCTGACGCTCTGGGCGCGGGGTGACGGCGCTGACGCTCTGGGCGCGGGGTGACGGCGCTGACGCTCTGGGCGCGGGGTGACGGCGCTGACGCTCTGGGCGCGGGGTGACGGCGCTGACGCTCTGGGCGCGGGGTGACGGCGCTGACGCTCTGGGCGCGGGGTGACGGCGCTGACGCTCTGGGCGCGGGGTGACGGCGCTGACGCTTTGGGCGCGGGGTGACGGCGCTGACGCTTTGGGCGCGGGGTGACGGCGCTGACGCTTTGGGCGCGGGGTGACGGCGCTGACGCTCTGGGCGCGGGGTGACGGCGCTGACGCTCTGGGCGCGGGGTGACGGCGCTGACGCTCTGGGTGCGGGGTGACGGCGCTGACGCTCTGGGTGCGGGGTGACGGCGCTGACGCTCTGGGTGCGGGGTGACGGCGCTGACGCTCTGGGTACGGGCTGACGGCGCTGACGCTCTGTGTACGGGCTGACGCTCTGGGTGCGGGGTGACGGCGCTGACGCTCTGGGTACGGGGTGACGGCGCTGACGCTCTGGGTGCGGGGTGACGGCGCTGACGCTCTGGGCGCGGGGTGACGGCGCTGACGCTCTGGGCGCGGGGTGACGGCGCTGACGCTCTGGGTGCGGGGTGACGGCGCTGACGCTCTGGGTGCGGGGTGACGGCGCTGACGCTCTGGGTGCGGGGTGACGGCGCTGACGCTCTGGGTGCGGGGTGACGGCGCTGACGCTCTGGGCACGGGATGACGGCGCTGACGCTCTGGGTGCGGGGTGACGGCGCTGACGCTCTGGGCACGGGGTGACGGCGCTGACGCTCTGGGCACGGGGTGACGGCGCCTCCTGTGTTTCCGCAGCCAGTATCCAGAGTCTTCAGGGTGCGGAGATCTCGGTTCTGGAAGTTTCTTCGGGTCGCAGTCAATGTGTTCTGTTCAAGTTCGGTAACCGGTTTCCCAGTCAGCGAGATCAGAACAACAACGCGGTAGGTGAACCCCAGTGCGTGATCTGGGGGCGCAGCATGGACTATGCTCTGCTTATGTGGTGCTGTCATCTGATGCTGTTGTTCCCAGGTATCAGCCAGTTTATACTGTGTTCTCTGTTATCACCTAGTGGAAGTTCTTTTACAACCTGTTTGAGGTGTTTCCCGGTAATGATTACCTCGTGAGCGTCCAGCACCTGCCGAAAGAGAGCGACGTGAACCGCAAAGAGCAGACATTTAAAGCTCCAGGTACAGAACGCGGAGATTGCAATCATTTTCTCATTTATTTATTGGCCTCTGCGCGGAAGAAGCCGGAGAATCCAGTGAAAATCCAAAGCGCAGTTTTCTTAACTTCCACCAGAGGTCACTGTGCGCTCAGTCTGGATACAATGATGTGCGGGCGCCGTGGCCCCTACACCTCTGCTGCTTCTATCTAAAGGGATATTCACACACGGAGGATTATGCCTCGGATTTCCCTCATGACACAGGATATCATCTGCTGTACTACTGATCCTGAGTTACCTCCTGTATTATACTCCAGAGCTGCACTCACTATTCTGCTGGTGCAGTCACTGTGTACATACATTACATTACTGATCCTGAGTTACCTCCTGTATTATACTCCAGAGCTGCACTCACTATTCTGCTGGTGCAGTCACTGTGTACATACATTACATTACTGATCCTGAGTTACCTCCTGTATTATACTCCAGAGCTGCACTCACTATTCTGCTGGTGCAGTCACTGTGTACATACATTACATTACTGATCCTGAGTTACCTCCTGTATTATACTCCAGAGCTGCACTCACTATTCTGCTGGTGCAGTCACTGTGTACATACATTACATTACTGATCCTGAGTTACCTCCTGTATTATACTCCAGAGCTGCACTCACTATTCTGCTGGTGCAGTCACTGTGTACATACATTACATTACTGATCCTGAGTTACCTCCTGTATTATACTCCAGAGCTGCACTCATTATTCTGCTGGTGCAGTCACTGTGTACATACATTACTGATCCTGAGTTACCTCCTGTATTATACTCCAGAGCTGCGCTCACTATTCTGCTGGTGCAGTCACTGTGTACATACATTACTGATCCTGAGTTACCTCCTGTATTATACTCCAGAGCTGCACTCACTATTCTGCTGGTGCAGTCACTGTGTACATACATTACATTACTCATCCTGAGTTCCCTCCTGTATTATACTCCAGAGCTGCACTCATTATTTTGCTGGTGCAGTCACTGTGTACATACATTACATTACTGATCCTGAGTTACCTCCAGTATTATACTCCAGAGCTGCACTCTCACTATTCTGCTGGTGCAGTCACTGTGTACATACATTACTGATCCTGAGTTACCTCCTGTATTATACTCCAGAGCTGCACTCACTATTCTGCTGGTGCAGTCACTGTGTACATGCATTACATTACTGATCCTGAGTTACCTCCAGTATTATACTCCAGAGCTGCACTCACTATTCTGCTGGTGCAGTCACTGTGTACATACATTACATTACTGATCCTGAGTTACCTCCTGTATTATACTCCAGAGCTGCACTCATTATTCTGCTGGTGCAGTCACTGTGTACATACATTACTGATCCTGAGTTACCTCCTGTATTATACTCCAGAGCTGCACTCACTATTCTGCTGGTGCAGTCACTGTGTACATACATTACATTACTGATCCTGAGTTACCTCCTGTATTATACTCCAGAGCTGCACTCACTATTCTGCTGGTGCAGTTACTGTGTACATACATTACTCTTTTGTTGGTGGTGGGCTTCTTGGTAGACTTTGTATCTCTGCGGCTTGATCTTTCCAGGATTTGTAACGCCAGTATCTTCCCCCTTCAGGGTGCAGCGAGAATGGGATGATGGAGACGTGGACCTGCTGTAAGGAGGGTACGTGTGTGACCGGCGCTGTGCGGGAGCCTCAGTGGTGATCTACTGATGTATAGCTGGATTTATTACATCCTCCAGGTTATTGCTGGAGCCCGAACATCAACATCACGTTCTCTGGAGACCAACTGATTGTGACCTTCACCCCTCTGAGCGACACCCTCAGATATGGCGTGCTCGTGAATATCCGCTCTATGCAGATCACGCCGTCGGAGGAGGTCGTCCTGCAGGAGGTAATTCTTCCTGGTCTCCGGTGGTGTACAAGTGACACCTGGGATTATAATGGTCGTGTACTTTATATAGAAAGTGCCGTGTTCCTTAAAAATAAGCCCTAGCAGGATTTTTCGCCTTTTTGGAGTAGGCTTTAAATATAAGCCCTACTCCAAAAATAAGCCCTAGTAAATGGGGCTTTCAGGATGCATAACTTGCATTGTCTGCTTGTCTTGCTCTAAGCGCCTGCTGATTAAGTGAATGAATATTTACCCTCTTCCCCTGCTGTGAACGCTGCATGGACCCTGACACTGCTGTGCTGTATCACTGCACCCGGATCGCATCGGTGGCTCTCCTGAGCGGAGAGTGACCGCTACATGGACAAACGCTCACTCTCAGATCAGGAGTGCCGCCGCCGATGATTGCAGTGAGCAAGCTATTTAAGTGAATGAATATTCGCTCTCCTCTACTGTAATTCCCCCAATGCTGAGTCCGGCAGGCTTCAGACTGGTGGGTGGGATTCTGGACCGGGGAAATGGTGAATATTCATTCACTTAATTAGCTGGGGTCTGCTCATCGCAATCATTGGCGGGGGCACTCCTGATCTGAGAGTGACTGCATGTATTACTATGCAGCTGTCACCTCAGGGGAGATAATGAGGATTGTGGAGCAATCCTTGGCACTAATACAGCAGGCAAATATAAGACACCCCTTGATAATAAGCCCCAAAGCAGAAAAGAATATAAGCCCCTGTCGGAAACACGGTGTGTTGTTGATGCTGCCTCCCGGTGGACAATCTTGACATTACAATTTTATTTTTTTTCCTCTTGGCCTACAGGGGGCGACCTCTGAACGAGTGCAGGTTACCATCCCGAACCCCGTAACCCACGAGCCGTGCTGGTACAACGTCTCGGTAATGTATATGGTCTTATTACAGTAGATGCCTGTTAACCCCTAGTCTGACAAATTATATTTTGCTTCTGCAATCGCTGGTGATATCACTGATGATCTCACTGATTTCAGGGTGCACTGGTGGCAAATTCTTACTCTTAAAGGGGTATTCCGGCTCCGCTCACTTCCACAGGTGATCAGGTCACTTCCCCATGTGGAGCTGGATTGCCCCCTGAACTATGTGATGTACTTCCGCAAACTAGGCGCCGGCTGTACTACACATCTGACACCACTTGCTAACTGCTGGTATTGGAGATAACTCAGATCCCGGCCTTTCAACCCCCTTACATGCTGCGATCAGTGCTGGTTGCAGTGTTTTACTGGTTAGACTTGGCTGTTACTCTCGACGGGATTTTTTTTTTTATTTTTTTTTCAGTCCTCCTTTCCCTGTTATTACATTTAGGTTTGGCCCTACATGGAGCATTGTGAATCGGACTGTGTGCGGAAGTGGTACGCTCCAAAGTGTCCCCCTCCTGCGACCCCAGCTCCTCCAACCCCAGGTGAGCCACGACTTTCCTTATATTATGCTTTCTGTGTATCCATCCAAATTGTCTCTGCAGCTTTGGATGTGACTGGACCATTAATGTACTGCTATGTTAAATCTGCAGAGCCACCACTGCCGGCCCACGTGTGGCTGATCGTGGCCGCTGTGACCGTTCTGGTCTCTGCAGGAACAATATTCTTTTGTTGGTGGTTTCGAGGTAAGAAGCAAATCCTGGCTGCAAGATGGGGTCTTGTGCATGTTAATACACACACACATTATATTATATATAACACATATATAATATATATATTTTTTATTATATATACATATATATATATAATAAAAAATATATATACATATTTTTTAATTTAATATATAATTATTATTATTATATATAATATATAAAAAAAATTACATAAAATATATATATAATTATTTATATATATATATATATATATATTATATATTTTTTATTATATATATATATATATATATATATATATATATATATTTTAATAAACAATATATTTATATATATATATATATATATATATATATATATATATATATATATATATATATATATATAAAATAAAAAAAAATGTGTGTGTGTATATATATATATATATATATATATATATATATATATATAGATAGCAAATAAAAAATAATTATATATTAAATAAAAAAATACATATATATATATATATATATATATATATATATATATATATATATAAAAAATTATTAAATAAAAAATATATATATATATGTATAAATTATAGAGATAGATAGAGATAT
>NC_134356.1:9554285-9566785 GCF_048569485.1 Anomaloglossus baeobatrachus | reverse complement strand
ATCTCTGGAGATGGACCGGACAACCAAAATTGTTGACAAATATCAATATTCTCCAGGTTACATAGTTACATAGTTACTTAGGTTGAAAAAAGACCTAGGTCCATCTAGTTCAACCTTCCTCCACCAGTTGTACATTTAGTCACTAAGTCATTTATAACCAACAATGTTTTGTGTACTGAGGAAATCATCCAGCCCTTTTTTAAAAGCTGTTATAGTATCTGCCATTACTACCTCTTGTGGTAGGGCATTCCACAGTCTGACCGCTCTAACTGTAAAGAACCCTTTCCTATTTAGGTGTCGGAATCGCTTTTCTTCCACTCGCAGTGAGTGCCCCCTGGTCCTTAGTATTGTTTTCGGAAGAAATAAGTCATGTGCCAGTCCTTTATATTGACCACACATGTATTTATACATATAAATGAGATCTCCTCTGAGACGTCTTTTTTTCTAAGCTAAACATATCTAACTTTTTCAATCTGCCATCATATGGGAGGCCTTCCATTCCTTGTAATAGTCTAGTTGCCCGCCTTTGAACTGACTCTAACTTCTGAATGTCCTTTTTAAAATGTGGAGCCCAAAACTGGATCCCGTATTCCAGATGTGGCCTTACAAGTGATTTATAGATGGGTAACAATACGTTGGGATCACGGGATCTAATCTCTCTTTTTATACACCCTAGCATCTTGTTTGCTTTAGCAGCTGCTGCCTGACATTGAGTGCTGCTGCTCAGCTTATTTGTAATGAGAATACCCAAGTCCTTCTCCTGTTCTGTAGTCCCGAGTTTACTTCCATTTAATGTATACGCAGCTATAGGATTACTCCGTCCTAGGTGCATTACTTTACATTTATCAACATTAAATCTCATTTGCCAAGTATCTGCCCATTCTGACATCTTATCCAGATCTTTTTGTAATATTGTACTATCCAGGTCAGTTTTTAATATCCTACATAGTTTGGTGTCATCGGCAAAGACTGACACTGTACTATCAATCCCATCCACAAGGTCATTAATATAGAGAGTAAAAAGAATCGGTCCAAGCACAGATCCCTGCGGCCCCCACTGCTGACTATAGCCCATCTAGAGAATGTACCATTTATGACTACTCTTTGTTTCCTATCTTTTAGCCAATTCCTTACCCAGTTGCATATTGTGTCCCCTAGTCCTTGCTTCTGGAGCTTTAGTATAAGGCTATTATGTGGTACAGTATCAAATGCCTTTGCAAAGTCCAAATAAATCACATCAGCTGCATTACCAATATCCAGGTTTGCACTTACCCCCTCATAGAACCCCAACAGGTTGGTTAGACACGACTTATCTTTCATGAATCCATGCTGTTTGTCAGTTATCATATTATTTTCTGCAATATATTTTTGCATGTCATCCCTTAAAATGCCCTCAAAAACTTTGCATACTACTGATGTCAGGCTTACTGGACGGTAGTTGCCTGGATCTACCCTCTTACCTTTCTTAAATATCGGTACCACATCAGCAATCCTCCAATCCTGAGGCACCAACCCTGTTACAAGTGAGTCTACAAAGATGAGATACAGCGGTCTGTCGATTACGGAGCTCAATTCCCTCAATATTCGTGGATGAATGCCATCTGGCCCTGGGGATTTGTCAATGTTTAATTTACTCAGACGTAGGCGTACTTCATCTTGTGTTAAATTAATTATATCGGGTGGTGGACTTTGATTTTTCACTTGTTGAATGATCCCTGGTACAGTCAGTTCCTTGGTGAATACAGATGAGAAATGCCTATTTAATATCTCAGTCTTTTGTTTGTCCTCTATAACTAACTTGTTATTATATTTTAAGGGTCCGATACTATCCTTTGTTTTCCTTTTGGCATTAATGTATTTATAAAAGATTTTGGGATTTATTTTAATGTCATTGGCGATTTTTGTTTCAGTAGCTAATTTTGCTTGTTTGATTTCTTTTTTGCATTGCCTATTGATATCTTTATACTCCTGCAATGCCATTTCTGTATTCTCAGCCTTTAAGATGTTAAACGCCCTTTGTTTTTGTTTTATTATACTTTGTACAGTCTTATTTATCCATAGTGGTTTCTTTTTATTCCTGGACATTTTATTACCAGAGGGTATAAGTTTTTTACAGGACTCTAGCAGTATATCCTTAAACTTACCCCATTTATGTTCGGTATCCCCAGTTACCATGACTCTGTCCCAATCTACACATTTAAGCTCTTCCCTTAATTTGTTGAAATCAGCTTTCCTAAAATTCCAGGTTTTAGCATTCCCCCTTTGAAATGTTCTATTGAATATTATGTTGAAGCTTACCATATTATGATCGCTGGTGCCCAAGTGCTCCCGGACCTGTAGATCTGAAATTGTATCCGGTCTATTTGACAGGACCAGATCCTGCAGATTATCTCCCCTGGTCGGTTCATCTACCATCTGAGAGAGGACATGGTCCTGAATGGTAGATAAGAACTTACAGCTTTTAGCAGAACCAGAAGATTCTATGTCCCACTGTATGTCTGGATAGTTGAAATCCCCCATAATAAGAACCCGATTATTATTATTAGCTGCCTTTTCAATTTGTTTCAGCATTTCACCCTCTATTTGTTCAGGTATGTTAGGAGGCTTATAGCAAACTCCAATTAGCATTTTTCCATTATTCCCCTCCCCATGTACATTTACCCATACTGACTCTACATTGTTGCAGTTCCCCCAATGTCATCATACAACACAGGTTTTAGGTTAGATTTAATAAATATACACACCCCACCACCTTTTTGGCCTTTCCTGTCCTTCCTAAATGTAGTATAACCCTGTATGTTTGTCACCCAGTCATGGCTTTCATCCAGCCAGGTTTCCGTAATGCCCACCGCATCATAATCCATGGTTGACATAAGAGTCTCCAATTCATTCATTTTCTTTGCAAGACTTCTTGCATTTGCCAGTAGACATTTAATACTATTAACACCTTTATTACTCCTAGCCTCCCTACATTCCTTGTATGTCCCATCCCCCCCCTAATCCTTCATTGACCCCTACCGTCTCCCTGTCTCTATCTGCTCTATCTATCCCCTTATTTGCTCCACTACCCTCCCCCCCCCCCCCCCCCCCCCCCCGATCCTAGTTTAAAAGCTCCTCCATCCGTCTGACCATTTTCTCCCCCAGCACAGCTGCACCTTCCCCATTGAGGTGCAGCCCGTCCCTACCGTAGAGCCTGTAGCCGACTGAGAAGTCGGCCCAGTTCTCCATGAACCCGAACCCTTCCTTCCTGCACCAATTTCTAAGCCACATATTTATCTCCCTAAGCTCCCGCTGTCTTTCTAGTGACGCTCGTGGCACCGGTAGTATTTCTGAAAACACCACCTTGGAGGTCCTGGACTTCAGCTTCTCTCCTAGTTCCCTGTAATCATTTTTAAGGACCTTCCACCTGCCTCTAACTTTGTCATTAGTACCAATGTGCACCATGACCGCTGGGTTTTCCCCAGCCCCACCCAGCAATCTGTCTATCCGATCCACAATATGCCGAACCCGAGCACCCGGCAGACAACACACTGTTCGGCATTCACGGTCTCGGCGACAGATGACCCTGTCTGTCCGCCTAATTATAGAGTCCCCTACCACCAACATCTGTCTGGGCTTTGCTGCACTCCTATTTCCCTCCTTCCTACAGCAGTTGTTTTCCTGGTTGCTAGGAGCAACATCCTGCTGTAGTGACCCTAGTCCAGGCCCTTCATTCCTAATATCAGCCAAACAGGCATATTTACTAGGTTGTGCCAGGTGAGGACTAGGCTCCCTGACACTTTTCCCCCTACCTCTTCTTCTAACTGTTACCCAGCTACCTACCTCTGGGTCCTGATCTTCCCCACCTCCACCCTCCTCCATATCACTGGCCCCAGCCAGAGAAAGCTCAGTGAGCTCTAAAACTCCTCTCCAGGTTTGCAATGCCCCTTAGTGTTGCAAGCTGCTTATTTAGATCAGTTACCTTGGCTTCCAAATACGCAACATGCTTGCATCGAGTGCAGATATAGTCACCCTCGAACGGCTGCTCAAGGCATGCATACATCTGACAAGATACACACCTGGTAGCATTGTCCATGGAGCACCTATCAAATGGGGATCAACAGTAAAGTAGAAAAACAAAGAGAAAAAAACGAAAGAAACCCAATGGGAAACGTATAAGGATGAATTCAAACTATGTTCTTGTGTCAAACTATGTAATTGTGTTGAAACTATGCACTTAGCTTAAATTCAGCACTTTACTTGAATTCAGCACCTCGCTCGCTCAGCCCCCTCGCTAGTACTGGCTGGTTTATATAGATGTACAATGAGTATCAGAAGCTGCTTGAAGCTTCTAGAAACAGGTGTGACTAATCCTACTAATTAAATCACAAGACTAACCTTTTTTTTTCCCTTTTCACAGAATCACAAACAGACACACAATTCCCTAATGAAATTCAACAATTACAGTTATCACCACTATGTAATTGTGTTGAAACTATGCACTTAGCTTAAATTCAGCACTTTACTTGAATTCAGCACCTCGCTCGCTCAGCCCCCTCGCTAGTACTGGCTGGTTTATATAGATGTACAATGAGTATCAGAAGCTGCTTGAAGCTTCTAGAAACAGGTGTGACTAATCCTACTAATTAAATCACAAGACTAACCTTTTTTTTTCCCTTTTCACAGAATCACAAACAGACACACAATTCCCTAATGAAATTCAACAATTACAGTTATCACCACTATGTAATTGTGTTGAAACTATGCACTTAGCTTAAATTCAGCACTTTACTTGAATTCAGCACCTCGCTCGCTCAGCCCCCTCGCTAGTACTGGCTGGTTTATATAGATGTACAATGAGTATCAGAAGCTGCTTGAAGCTTCTAGAAACAGGTGTGACTAATCCTACTAATTAAATCACAAGACTAACCTTTTTTTTTCCCTTTTCACAGAATCACAAACAGACACACAATTCCCTAATGAAATTCAACAATTACAGTTATCACCACTATGTAATTGTGTTGAAACTATGCACTTATCTTAAATTCAGCACTTTACTTGAATTCAGCACCTCGCTCGCTCAGCCCCCTCGCTAGTACTGGCTGGTTTATATAGATGTACAATGAGTATCAGAAGCTGCTTGAAGCTTCTAGAAACAGGTGTGACTAATCCTACTAATTAAATCACAAGACTAACCTTTTTTTTTCCCTTTTCACAGAATCACAAACAGACACACAATTCCCTAATGAAATTCAACAATTACAGTTATCACCACTATGTAATTGTGTTGAAACTATGCACTTAGCTTAAATTCAGCACTTTACTTGAATTCAGCACCTCGCTCGCTCAGCCCCCTCGCTAGTACTGGCTGGTTTATATAGATGTACAATGAGTATCAGAAGCTGCTTGAAGCTTCTAGAAACAGGTGTGACTAATCCTACTAATTAAATCACAAGACTAACCTTTTTTTTTCCCTTTTCACAGAATCACAAACAGACACACAATTCCCTAATGAAATTCAACAATTACAGTTATCACCACTATGTAATTGTGTTGAAACTATGCACTTATCTTAAATTCAGCACTTTACTTGAATTCAGCACCTCGCTCGCTCAGCCCCCTCGCTAGTACTGGCTGGTTTATATAGATGTACAATGAGTATCAGAAGCTGCTTGAAGCTTCTAGAAACAGGTGTGACTAATCCTACTAATTAAATAACAAGACTAACCTTTTTTTTTCCCTTTTCACAGAATCACAAACAGACACACAATTCCCTAATGAAATTCAACAATTACAGTTATCACCACTATGTAATTGTGTTGAAACTATGCACTTAGCTTAAATTCAGCACTTTACTTGAATTCAGCACCTCGCTCGCTCAGCCCCCTCGCTAGTACTGGCTGGTTTATATAGATGTACAATGAGTATCAGAAGCTGCTTGAAGCTTCTAGAAACAGGTGTGACTAATCCTACTAATTAAATCACAAGACTAACCTTTTTTTTTCCCTTTTCACAGAATCACAAACAGACACACAATTCCCTAATGAAATTCAACAATTACAGTTATCACCACTATGTAATTGTGTTGAAACTATGCACTTATCTTAAATTCAGCACTTTACTTGAATTCAGCACCTCGCTCGCTCAGCCCCCTCGCTAGTACTGGCTGGTTTATATAGATGTACAATGAGTATCAGAAGCTGCTTGAAGCTTCTAGAAACAGGTGTGACTAATCCTACTAATTAAATCACAAGACTAACCTTTTTTTTTCCCTTTTCACAGAATCACAAACAGACACACAATTCCCTAATGAAATTCAACAATTACAGTTATCACCACTATGTAATTGTGTTGAAACTATGCACTTAGCTTAAATTCAGCACTTTACTTGAATTCAGCACCTCGCTCGCTCAGCCCCCTCGCTAGTACTGGCTGGTTTATATAGATGTACAATGAGTATCAGAAGCTGCTTGAAGCTTCTAGAAACAGGTGTGACTAATCCTACTAATTAAATCACAAGACTAACCTTTTTTTTTCCCTTTTCACAGAATCACAAACAGACACACAATTCCCTAATGAAATTCAACAATTACAGTTATCACCACTATGTAATTGTGTTGAAACTATGCACTTAGCTTAAATTCAGCACTTTACTTGAATTCAGCACCTCGCTCGCTCAGCCCCCTCGCTAGTACTGGCTGGTTTATATAGATGTACAATGAGTATCAGAAGCTGCTTGAAGCTTCTAGAAACAGGTGTGACTAATCCTACTAATTAAATCACAAGACTAACCTTTTTTTTTCCCTTTTCACAGAATCACAAACAGACACACAATTCCCTAATGAAATTCAACAATTACAGTTATCACCACTATGTAATTGTGTTGAAACTATGCACTTAGCTTAAATTCAGCACTTTACTTGAATTCAGCACCTCGCTCGCTCAGCCCCCTCGCTAGTACTGGCTGGTTTATATAGATGTACAATGAGTATCAGAAGCTGCTTGAAGCTTCTAGAAACAGGTGTGACTAATCCTACTAATTAAATCACAAGACTAACCTTTTTTTTTCCCTTTTCACAGAATCACAAACAGACACACAATTCCCTAATGAAATTCAACAATTACAGTTATCACCACTATGTAATTGTGTTGAAACTATGCACTTATCTTAAATTCAGCACTTTACTTGAATTCAGCACCTCGCTCGCTCAGCCCCCTCGCTAGTACTGGCTGGTTTATATAGATGTACAATGAGTATCAGAAGCTGCTTGAAGCTTCTAGAAACAGGTGTGACTAATCCTACTAATTAAATCACAAGACTAACCTTTTTTTTTCCCTTTTCACAGAATCACAAACAGACACACAATTCCCTAATGAAATTCAACAATTACAGTTATCACCACTATGTAATTGTGTTGAAACTATGCACTTAGCTTAAATTCAGCACTTTACTTGAATTCAGCACCTCGCTCGCTCAGCCCCCTCGCTAGTACTGGCTGGTTTATATAGATGTACAATGTGGCTGGTTTATATAGATGTACAATGAGTATCAGAAGCTGCTTGAAGCTTCTAGAAACAGGTGTGACTAATCCTACTAATTAAATCACAAGACTAACCTTTTTTTTTCCCTTTTCACAGAATCACAAACAGACACACAATTCCCTAATGAAATTCAACAATTACAGTTATCACCACTATGTAATTGTGTTGAAACTATGCACTTATCTTAAATTCAGCACTTTACTTGAATTCAGCACCTCGCTCGCTCAGCCCCCTCGCTAGTACTGGCTGGTTTATATAGATGTACAATGAGTATCAGAAGCTGCTTGAAGCTTCTAGAAACAGGTGTGACTAATCCTACTAATTAAATAACAAGACTAACCTTTTTTTTTCCCTTTTCACAGAATCACAAACAGACACACAATTCCCTAATGAAATTCAACAATTACAGTTATCACCACTATGTAATTGTGTTGAAACTATGCACTTAGCTTAAATTCAGCACTTTACTTGAATTCAGCACCTCGCTCGCTCAGCCCCCTCGCTAGTACTGGCTGGTTTATATAGATGTACAATGAGTATCAGAAGCTGCTTGAAGCTTCTAGAAACAGGTGTGACTAATCCTACTAATTAAATCACAAGACTAACCTTTTTTTTTCCCTTTTCACAGAATCACAAACAGACACACAATTCCCTAATGAAATTCAACAATTACAGTTATCACCACTATGTAATTGTGTTGAAACTATGCACTTAGCTTAAATTCAGCACTTTACTTGAATTCAGCACCTCGCTCGCTCAGCCCCCTCGCTAGTACTGGCTGGTTTATATAGATGTACAATGAGTATCAGAAGCTGCTTGAAGCTTCTAGAAACAGGTGTGACTAATCCTACTAATTAAATCACAAGACTAACCTTTTTTTTTCCCTTTTCACAGAATCACAAACAGACACACAATTCCCTAATGAAATTCAACAATTACAGTTATCACCACTATGTAATTGTGTTGAAACTATGCACTTAGCTTAAATTCAGCACTTTACTTGAATTCAGCACCTCGCTCGCTCAGCCCCCTCGCTAGTACTGGCTGGTTTATATAGATGTACAATGAGTATCAGAAGCTGCTTGAAGCTTCTAGAAACAGGTGGACTAATCCTACTAATTAAATCACAAGACTAACCTTTTTTTTTCCCTTTTCACAGAATCACAAACAGACACACAATTCCCTAATGAAATTCAACAATTACAGTTATCACCACTATGTAATTGTGTTGAAACTATGCACTTATCTTAAATTCAGCACTTTACTTGAATTCAGCACCTCGCTCGCTCAGCCCCCTCGCTAGTACTGGCTGGTTTATATAGATGTACAATGAGTATCAGAAGCTGCTTGAAGCTTCTAGAAACAGGTGTGACTAATCCTACTAATTAAATCACAAGACTAACCTTTTTTTTTCCCTTTTCACAGAATCACAAACAGACACACAATTCCCTAATGAAATTCAACAATTACAGTTATCACCACTATGTAATTGTGTTGAAACTATGCACTTATCTTAAATTCAGCACTTTACTTGAATTCAGCACCTCGCTCGCTCAGCCCCCTCGCTAGTACTGGCTGGTTTATATAGATGTACAATGAGTATCAGAAGCTGCTTGAAGCTTCTAGAAACAGGTGTGACTAATCCTACTAATTAAATCACAAGACTAACCTTTTTTTTTCCCTTTTCACAGAATCACAAACAGACACACAATTCCCTAATGAAATTCAACAATTACAGTTATCACCACTATGTAATTGTGTTGAAACTATGCACTTATCTTAAATTCAGCACTTTACTTGAATTCAGCACCTCGCTCGCTCAGCCCCCTCGCTAGTACTGGCTGGTTTATATAGATGTACAATGAGTATCAGAAGCTGCTTGAAGCTTCTAGAAACAGGTGTGACTAATCCTACTAATTAAATCACAAGACTAACCTTTTTTTTTCCCTTTTCACAGAATCACAAACAGACACACAATTCCCTAATGAAATTCAACAATTACAGTTATCACCACTATGTAATTGTGTTGAAACTATGCACTTATCTTAAATTCAGCACTTTACTTGAATTCAGCACCTCGCTCGCTCAGCCCCCTCGCTAGTACTGGCTGGTTTATATAGATGTACAATGAGTATCAGAAGCTGCTTGAAGCTTCTAGAAACAGGTGTGACTAATCCTACTAATTAAATCACAAGACTAACCTTTTTTTTTTCCCTTTTCACAGAATCACAAACAGACACACAATTCCCTAATGAAATTCAACAATTACAGTTATCACCACTATGTAATTGTGTTGAAACTATGCACTTATCTTAAATTCAGCACTTTACTTGAATTCAGCACCTCGCTCGCTCAGCCCCCTCGCTAGTACTGGCTGGTTTATATAGATGTACAATGAGTATCAGAAGCTGCTTGAAGCTTCTAGAAACAGGTGTGACTAATCCTACTAATTAAATCACAAGACTAACCTTTTTTTTTCCCTTTTCACAGAATCACAAACAGACACACAATTCCCTAATGAAATTCAACAATTACAGTTATCACCACTATGTAATTGTGTTGAAACTATGCACTTATCTTAAATTCAGCACTTTACTTGAATTCAGCACCTCGCTCGCTCAGCCCCCTCGCTAGTACTGGCTGGTTTATATAGATGTACAATGAGTATCAGAAGCTGCTTGAAGCTTCTAGAAACAGGTGTGACTAATCCTACTAATTAAATCACAAGACTAACCTTTTTTTTTCCCTTTTCACAGAATCACAAACAGACACACAATTCCCTAATGAAATTCAACAATTACAGTTATCACCACTATGTAATTGTGTTGAAACTATGCACTTAGCTTAAATTCAGCACTTTACTTGAATTCAGCACCTCGCTCGCTCAGCCCCCTCGCTAGTACTGGCTGGTTTATATAGATGTACAATGAGTATCAGAAGCTGCTTGAAGCTTCTAGAAACAGGTGTGACTAATCCTACTAATTAAATCACAAGACTAACCTTTTTTTTTCCCTTTTCACAGAATCACAAACAGACACACAATTCCCTAATGAAATTCAACAATTACAGTTATCACCACTATGTAATTGTGTTGAAACTATGCACTTATCTTAAATTCAGCACTTTACTTGAATTCAGCACCTCGCTCGCTCAGCCCCCTCGCTAGTACTGGCTGGTTTATATAGATGTACAATGAGTATCAGAAGCTGCTTGAAGCTTCTAGAAACAGGTGTGACTAATCCTACTAATTAAATCACAAGACTAACCTTTTTTTTTCCCTTTTCACAGAATCACAAACAGACACACAATTCCCTAATGAAATTCAACAATTACAGTTATCACCACTATGTAATTGTGTTGAAACTATGCACTTATCTTAAATTCAGCACTTTACTTGAATTCAGCACCTCGCTCGCTCAGCCCCCTCGCTAGTACTGGCTGGTTTATATAGATGTACAATGAGTATCAGAAGCTGCTTGAAGCTTCTAGAAACAGGTGTGACTAATCCTACTAATTAAATCACAAGACTAACCTTTTTTTTTCCCTTTTCACAGAATCACAAACAGACACACAATTCCCTAATGAAATTCAACAATTACAGTTATCACCACTATGTAATTGTGTTGAAACTATGCACTTATCTTAAATTCAGCACTTTACTTGAATTCAGCACCTCGCTCGCTCAGCCCCCTCGCTAGTACTGGCTGGTTTATATAGATGTACAATGAGTATCAGAAGCTGCTTGAAGCTTCTAGAAACAGGTGTGACTAATCCTACTAATTAAATCACAAGACTAACCTTTTTTTTTCCCTTTTCACAGAATCACAAACAGACACACAATTCCCTAATGAAATTCAACAATTACAGTTATCACCACTATGTAATTGTGTTGAAACTATGCACTTATCTTAAATTCAGCACTTTACTTGAATTCAGCACCTCGCTCGCTCAGCCCCCTCGCTAGTACTGGCTGGTTTATATAGATGTACAATGAGTATCAGAAGCTGCTTGAAGCTTCTAGAAACAGGTGTGACTAATCCTACTAATTAAATCACAAGACTAACCTTTTTTTTTCCCTTTTCACAGAATCACAAACAGACACACAATTCCCTAATGAAATTCAACAATTACAGTTATCACCACTATGTAATTGTGTTGAAACTATGCACTTAGCTTAAATTCAGCACTTTACTTGAATTCAGCACCTCGCTCGCTCAGCCCCCTCGCTAGTACTGGCTGGTTTATATAGATGTACAATGAGTATCAGAAGCTGCTTGAAGCTTCTAGAAACAGGTGTGACTAATCCTACTAATTAAATCACAAGACTAACCTTTTTTTTTCCCTTTTCACAGAATCACAAACAGACACACAATTCCCTAATGAAATTCAACAATTACAGTTATCACCACTATGTAATTGTGTTGAAACTATGCACTTATCTTAAATTCAGCACTTTACTTGAATTCAGCACCTCGCTCGCTCAGCCCCCTCGCTAGTACTGGCTGGTTTATATAGATGTACAATGAGTATCAGAAGCTGCTTGAAGCTTCTAGAAACAGGTGTGACTAATCCTACTAATTAAATCACAAGACTAACCTTTTTTTTTCCCTTTTCACAGAATCACAAACAGACACACAATTCCCTAATGAAATTCAACAATTACAGTTATCACCACTATGTAATTGTGTTGAAACTATGCACTTATCTTAAATTCAGCACTTTACTTGAATTCAGCACCTCGCTCGCTCAGGTTACAAGTTCACAGACAGTTCAGCGAAAGGGAGGAGAAACCCTGTGTTTAGGGAAAGGGAAGATGACCCCTGACCAAACCTACTGCTGGTCCCCGGGGTCTCACCACCCTAGATAGGTTCTGCACCTATGCGCCGAGCCGGATCCTTAGTGCTGGACCCTAAATAGGGAATGGGTGCGATGAGCTCTTCGTCAACCCCACTAAACACTATAGACTACACAAGGGGGAA
>NC_134356.1:9484285-9546785 GCF_048569485.1 Anomaloglossus baeobatrachus | reverse complement strand
GTAAAGCGTGGGGTTAAATTTTCTCATCAAAACCTAGTCTACGACATTCCCTGGGTCACATGGGGTGTCTGTGCAAAATTTCGTGATTGTAAATGGGACGGTGCGGATTCCTTTAGTGGACGCACGCATACATACATACATACATACATACATACATACATACATACATACATACATACATACACTCAGCTTTATATATTAGATATTTCTATCTCTGGCCATCTTTACAGCGGGGTGGAAAGTGAGGCGGTCGTGTGCACCAGTGGATGCTCGCTCTCCTGCCATCTTGTGGCACATATGAAAATTGCATCATCGAAGATTTTATTTTGTCTTGGATTCCTAAATGTATTTTTTTTCTTGTTTGCTCCAGGTAAAACCCTTCCCCCGCAGTCTCCGGCAGCACCGGCACCGCCGCCTCCTCTGGAGAAGCAGAAAGTATGGCTTCTTTACTCCGCCGATCACGAGCTTTACGTCAATGTCGTCATGAGGTTGGCAGACTTCTTGCGTTTGGCCTGGGGTCTGGACGTCGTACTGGATCGGTACCAGAGCCAAGTGATCGGGATAAGAGGGGCCATGGCCTGGTTGGGCTATCAAAAAGCCGAAATCGAGAGGGCAAATGGGACAATCCTTATCCTCTGTTCCAAAGGGGTCCAAGCTAAATGGCGGGCGATGCAGACGGGCCAGGAAGAGCGGGTGTCGCTGCCGGAAGACGCCGCTTACATGTACGGGGACCTCTTCACCCCTGCGCTGGCAAACATCCTCCCGGACTTCCAGAGGGCCAGTCCGTACGATCGATACCTGGTGGCTTATTTCAATGACCTGAGTGATTTGGGAGATATTCCGTCTCCACTCGAAATCTGCCCTCGGTACGCCCTGGCTGAAAACCTGGAAGACCTCCTATTCCGCATTCAGAGGATAGAGAGCCGCCAGCCCAACGTGCAGTATAACGTGGAGGTGGAGGGACACCCGAACTACCGCCACCTGGTGAAGGCCATTGAGCAGTGTCGGACTTGGCAGGAGATGCACCTGGATTGGTTCGGGAGGGAAAACATCCCTGCGCAAGTGGAGGAGCAGCCCGTGGCGGAAGACGAGGATGGACACGAGGTCACTCGTAGAGTCTACCCTCGAATCCTCCAACCGGAGACATCCGTTTCTATCGTGGCTCCTCACATCATCGAGCCGGAACCTCTTCGATCGGTAAACCCATCTCTCGTGGTCGGGTCTTCGAGTGCTTACATGGTGCCTCGAATTAATGAGGATCTGTCACCAGTTTCCTTTCTGCAGCTGTCCCTTAATATGGAAGCTCAGGGGGCGTCTTATAGACAGCAGCCGTTTTTAGTTGACGTAGACGAGTCTGTGCCACTTCATGACCAACGCTTGGACAAGATGGACTTGTCTATACCAACTGACCTAGACGACCCAACAGAGGACGTGGCCGAGGCCCAAAGAAGGTTCCTCTGCCAGAGCTTCTTCCATCAATCTATTGACCCCGCGGGGGTCTTCCATGCAGAAGATCCAAGACTGTCTCCATCCATCGACCTAGAAAGGTCTCTTCTTTACCCGTTATCTCAGACCGACTTTTCAGATCAGCCCGGATTCTCCGGAGGGATCATCGATCCTTTGATGGATGAGGACATCTATGATGGTGTCTGTGAATCCGACCAAGACGTTAACCCTGCTGACTTGATGAAAGCTCAGCATCAGTTCCTCCTGCAGATCATCCTCGGCGATGACCAGGCCGCCGGCACAGAATGGCCGGGAACCGTGTCTGAATACCGCCCATTGTTGGGAGAAGTGGATGGACCTCTGCAGCCCGGCAATGAACAGCTACTGCAAACTGATCCTTCTCCATCCATGGATCTCGACGTAACGTGTGTCCGCGGCGGTCAGAGAACGAACCCGCTGATTGATGGCGACCGGTACCGGCTCACGGGTCAGACGGACAACATACCCTGCCACTACGAGGACCTGGGATACGGAACCATGAACCCTCATAATGTGGAGGCCACGTAACGAGCCTCGGTCTGTCATACTCTAGTCACAGCCAAAGCTGCGCTCGTATGCACTCATTTCTGATCCACTGTATATGACCTTACTTAATAGTGCCATATGGTGGTCATATAATACTACTATGTGATTCCCTAAAAAACAATCAATGCTCTACAGTGCCGCCATCACTATACACTGCAAAAAGTATACTATGCAGTGCTCAAGCTGTAGCACCACACAAATGCCTTAGTATATACCGTGCTCAAATAATACCGCCATACAGTGAGCAAATAATTCCGCCATACAGGGAGCAAATACCACCATACAGTGAGCAAACAATACCGCCATACAGTGAGCAAACAATACCGCCATACAGTGAGCAAACAATACCGCCATACAGGGAGCAAATAATACCGTCATACAGGGAGCAAATAGCGGCTCAATAATCTAATTTAAAGCCTTCTTGACGTATATGTGCAATGGAATAAATGGCGCTATAATAATTAATAATAATAATGCATGTTGGGCCCAAGTGTAAGGAAAAAATTTGCAGAAAAAGTACTAAAATTCATAGAAAATGGCACAAAATGAGTTTTATATGTATGTATATATCGGTTTTATTTTTTTAATACATTTTGTAAATGTAGATTGTGATCGATCGCTGCTGATTATGGAATATACTGTTTATATAAAGCACTGATCACCACTACAATCAGTAAATGAAGGAATCAATCACCGGAGGAGTCGCGTCATCATTCCCCAATAATCACACGAAGCAAAAAGGACAAATTATCACCATTTATTCATTTGTTATTACAGTCACAGGGAAAACGGGCGACATCTCCAGAGCGACTGCGAGATTCTGTGTGATTCAGTGCACAAGGATAGAATTGTACATGGGGCAGTATTATAGTAGTTATATTCTTGTATATAGGGGCAGTATTATAGTAGTTATATTCTTGTACATAGGGGGCAGTATTATAGCAGTTATATTCTTGTATATAGGGGCAGTATTATAGTAGTTATATTCTTATGTATAGGGACCAGTATTATAGTAGTTATATTCTTGTACATAGGGGCAGTATTATGGTAGTTATATTGTTGTACATAGGAGGCAGTATTATAGTAGTTATATTCTTGTATATAGGAGCAGTATTATAGTAGTTATATTCCTGTATATAGGGGGCAGTATTATAGCAGTTATATTCTTGTATATAGGAGCAGTATTATAGTAGTTATATTCTTGTATATAGGAGCAGTATTATAGTAGTTATATTCTTGTATATAGGGGCAGTATTATAGTAGTTATATTCTTGTACATAGGGGGCAGTATTATAGTAGTTATATTCTTGTACATAGGGGCAGTATTATAGTAGTTATATTCTTGTATATAGGAGCAGTATTATAGTAGTTATATTCTTGTACATAGGGGGCAGTATTATAGTAGTTATATTCTTTTATATAGGGGCAGTATTATAGTAGTTATATTCCTGTATATACGGGGCAGTATTATAGCAGTTATATTCTTGTATATAGGGACAGTATTATAGTAGTTATATTCTTGTACATAGGGGGCAGTATTATAGCAGTTATATTCTTGTATATAGGGGCAGTATTATAGTAGTTATATTCTTGTACATAGGGGGCAGTATTATAGCAGTTATATTCTTGTATATAGGGGCAGTATTATAGTAGTTATATTCTTATGTATAGGGACCAGTATTATAGTAGTTATATTCTTGTACATAGGGGCAGTATTATGGTAGTTATATTGTTGTACATAGGAGCAGTATTATAGTAGTTATATTCCTGTATATAGGGGGCGGTATTATAGTAGTTATATTCTTGTACATAGGGGGCAGTATTATAGTAGTTATATTCTTGTATATAGGAGCAGTATTATAGTAGTTATATTCTTGTATATAGGAGCAGTATTATAGTAGTTATATTCTTGTATATAGGGGGCAGTATTATAGTAGTTATATTCTTGTATATAGGGGGCAGTATTATAGTAGTTATATTCTTGTACATAGGGGGCAGTATTATAGTAGTTATATTCTTGTACATAGGGGGCAGTATTATAGTAGTTATATTCTTGTATATAGGGGGCAGTATTATAGTAGTTATATTCTTGTATATAGGAGCAGTATTATAGTAGTTATATTCTTGTATATAGGGGGCAGTATTATAGTAGTTATATTCTTGTATATAGGGGGCAGTATTATAGTAGTTATATTCTTGTACATAGGGGGCAGTATTATAGCAGTTATATTCTTGTATATCGGGACAGTATTATAGTAGTTATATACACCCTGGTGAGGTTGCGGCTCTGAATCGTACAGAATCTTACAGACGTGGGTCGTCGGCTTTTTATAAAACACTATGAGACAGAAAATATTCATTTTTCATGCATTGCGCAGTCTGTCTCCCATCGTGTGTCTCCTGGTCGGGCAGTACTGGCCCCGCAGGTCTGGTGGCGGCCATCTTGTGCATTGCTGAGTGTGACCCTGAGGTGCAGCCCTTGGTGCGTTGTTACCTGAGAGCCTAGTTGCATTACAATCAGTGAGGATGAGAGGAGAGCAGCCCTTGTTGGATTTCTGCAGACAGCGGTGAAAGTTCGGTCACTGCCGTGTTATACAGAGGAGCCGATTGGCGGCCATTGTACCCGGTGTAGGAACGGCTCTTATCACCACGGCTATGTAATATGGTGTCAGCTGCTGCGCACTGTGGGATAGCGCCACACGTCTGCTACCAGTGGTAACATCTGCTAGGACGGCATTATCGGGGCAGGATATTTTAAAGGTTTATTTTTTTGCTCCTCATCTATATAAACAGGAGCTGGGCCCATAGCAACCCATTCCTACTGTACCATAGCAACCAATCAGAGCACAGATTACATCGCCTAACCCTCACTGTACAGATAGAAGCTGATGTCTGACTGGTTGCTACAATCTCATAGCGACCAATCAGCTCAATGCTTTCATTTTCATAGCTCAGACAACATGTACATCAGCTGATCACAGCAACCAATCATAATGCAGATTTTTCTTTTTTCCTTTGACTGAAAATGAAAGTGGTGATCTCATTGGTTTCTAGGAACTCATAGTAACCAATCATATCAGCTCTTATCTGTAGAAAATGAAACGCGTTAACTGATTGGTTACGATCAATTCCTAGAAACCAATCAGATCATATATGTGTAGAAAATGAAACGAGTGATCTGATTGGTTACTAGGAATTGATAGTAACCAATTATATTAGCTCTTATCTGTTTAGCACAGTGTAGAAAATGAAACGAGTGATCTGATTGGCTGCTATGGGCTACCTTTCTGAGGCAAATAAATATATAAACTCCCCGGGACCCTCATTATTCTTGTACTTTCACTTTACTATTCAGTGTAAAAAAGGAGCCTCAGTGGAAACCATCAACAAGCTGCTGTTTCCTGCTATTTAATTAGTATTGAATGCTGTATTTGGTGCGGAGACTAAGATTTCTGCAGTGGATTGTTTATAAATGGGCTCGGGGCTTAGTCGTTATATGTGAATAGCATGTAGCCTGCTTGTTGATGGTTTCCAGGCAGCAAAAATAAAAAAAAAACAGAGTAAACGTCTGAGGTTGGATTAATTCGGGCGACAAATCTGCAAAATCCGCGTCTTACAAGGTGATTTGGAAATGCTGCATCATTCCTGCTGCAGATATTCATCATGTAAGACGGCGATTTGCCGCAGATTCATCTGAGGCCTAAAATAACATCCGTAAACACAGTCCCTTTAAATATTCAGCCATGACACCCCCTGTTCCCGAGGATTGCACTAGCCGCAGCAGTAGTCATGGCGAAAAAGCAAGACCGAAAAATATTAAAGTCATTTTATCCTGACCCTTGGAATGTGATGAAAATTTAAAGGGGGTCGGGGTATTTTTATTTTCTTACATAAATTAATGTATTTTTTCTTAAAATTCATTTTTGTCATTGGGTTTCATTAAAAGTTTTGCACCGTTTGCTTTCTACAGCCTCGTAACGCTGGCTGGTGCTGACCGCTGAATGTGTCAACTGAGAATCTGGCAGTGATTTCATTGGGACTGTCCAATAGGAAAGGTTTTAATTCTTGTGGTTTTTTTTATTCCTGAGCTCCTCTAAGCTGATTTATGACCACAGAGTGAACAAAAAAAGCCTGTAAAAGCAAAAGGGTGCAGCATTTTTAATGACACCCTATTGCAAAAATGATTTTTACCCCCATGTCCGTCCATTTCATGAATAATCTAAAAATAATTTCCAGATGTGGAAATCCCCTTTAAGAGAACCAAAGACTCCAAAAATCTATAATAGGAGCCCTTGATGAGGAGAGATAAGGCAGTGCTGGTCTCAGGGCGTAGACCTGACAGGAGTATCTGCGGCCAGAGCGCGGTGACAGAACCGGGAGGGAAGCACAGACTTATTTTTTGCATTTTTTTTTTTCCTGCATTTCATGAAATATTTTTTGTTTTTTTACATTTCACTTTGACACTAAGTATAATATATATATAATATATTCTCAAGATATCTCCATACAAAAAAAAGTTATATTCTCTTTTATAACCTGTAGGGGTCACTGTTCCTAATATTGACCGCATAGGCTAAAGTGACACCTGCAGGTAGGAGCGAGTACTGCAGCTACACTAAACCGAGGAGGGGTAATCCAGACAGAAGAATCCCGCAGCTGCCGGAAAATGGTAATAATCCAACAGGGATTAGATTACTTTTTTCCCTGTCAGAGATTATTTTAGCTCAGGAGTTCCCCTTTAAACCATGTATCACGTCACATCCAGCCATTGTACGGTTGCATGCATCACTCATCAAATAACATAGTTACTTTTTTTTTATCTTTTTGATTTTTTTTTTTTTTGCAAGTTTCAGAAAATTAAAGGGTGTGTGCTCCTTTAAAATTTCCCATGACAGATGCACAGACAGACCCATTTCTATTATATCCCCATTATACCAAACCCTTAAGGTAAAAAGATGCCCACCCTGGAAATTTAAAGGGCTAATGCCATCTTTATAGAAGGGTCTTGTCCGTTAGATCTTGTTAATATGAGCAATTTTGCAATTTGTTGCGCTTTAAAATTTGTATCCGTTCTTGAGATATGAACATTTATTTCTTTTATTTACATCTCGTTGCCTTGGAAACCGACTACCGCAGGATGACAAAAATTGTATATATCTCAAGAACGGCTGTAAATTTTAATAAGCAGTAAATTGCAAAAGTGTTTGTTTTTACAAACTCTATCTGATAATGTTTATTTACAAAGACAGAATTAACCCTTTAAGGAATCGGGTGGTGGTGGGGGTTACTTTAGTTCCCCTCCTTGGCACTTTGGGGTCATTTTTATGGGCGCCTTACACTATGCTGGTGATGGCTTTCCGTTAAATACTCCAATTTTGGCTTATTATGGGATCTCCTGGGGGGAACCACATGACATTACGGGATCTCACGGGGGGTAACCACATGACGTCTACGAACCAATCATCGTTTAGCTATTACAGATATTTGCAACGTGCCCCCCCCCTTCCACCTCCATCCTTTTGATTTGACCCATGAGACCCCCATACAGATCCCAGTCCTGCAGCAAATCCCACGTTCCTATACGACTTCCATACAATACGTCCAATATTTAGACCATTGGGGTGGGTGGATGAGACAGTGGAAGGGTCTCTCTCTGCATCTTGGGATCTTCTAAGGAGGCGGAGGTCCGGACTTATTTTCATGGCAGTGTTGGTAAAGGAAGAAGAGAAAGGTCCACTGGAGGACGAGGGGCCACCACGGGAGCGCCACTCAGTTCTGTGAGGTCACAGCCAGCGTATTGACGTAAGCGTGGGGTCCCATGTCATTTTCGGAAACACAGTGGCTGAACTGTCCCGGGGGGCGATCCATGTGGTCAGGACCAGGAGATTTTAGGAGGCAGCAGAGCTCCAGGACCTCCAGCCAGCGGCAGGCCAAGAAGAAGACATTCTTTAGCATGAAGACGGACATAGATTGGTGGGGCGAACCCAACATCAAGAAGCAACGGACGGCCAAGAGGGGGGCGTCCACCAACGAGCTGCAGAGGAGGCGAAGGAAGAGGCGACAACAGCCGACCGGAGCTGCCGAGTCCAACTCTGACAACCAGAGGACGGGGGACGCCAAAGCCACGAAGTAGACCACCAGTAGTGGGTAGCGGATCAGGGGGGTTAGCGGTAGTTTCCCTTCCAGCATGGGCTCCAGGAGGGCGTAGCTGTCCAGCAGGTCCAGGCAAGAGGCGAGGAAGTAGCCGCTGGCTCTTTGGTGTGGCCACCCTCGTGGGTCAACGCTCAGCGAGCGCACCAGAGACCACAGGAGAGGGACGGAGAGCGCCACCGTGAGTCTGAAGCCTGTACTGCCCAGCGGGACCCCAGCCTCGATCTGATCCACTATCGGGGTGCAGAGGATCAAGGTCACTTTCGGGGTGAAGGCTATGGCATATATCAGCCAGGCCAGGTGGCTGTAGGCAAAGTGGCCTTTCTTTGGCCAGAGGACTTGCCCATACCCGGTGGAGCTGAGCGACCTCTGATAAGATCTTTGGCCCCGGCTGTTCTTGGAGTAGAAAATCCCCCAACCGGCTACCACAACCAGGTCAGTGGCTATCCAGGAGCACCAGTACAGGTCAGTGCCGGCGATCAGGTAGAGGTCCAGCAATGCCCCCTGTGCCATCAGCAGCACCACGGACAGCGCCTTATAACAGCCACGTAGAGCACAGCCCGGGCCCCCTCGTGGCAACCTTCCAGGGCCCCCATGTGGGAACTCCCCCGCCGTCATCCCCAGAGTGGAGGAGGTGGAAGAGGGGGCCGAGGAGGAGGGGCACGAGGGGGCCACAGGAAGCGGGGAGAGTGGAGGGGGCAGGATGTCGGGGGGGTGGGGGCCACAGGGGGGCAGAAAAATTAGTAAGCCTGAGGGAGGGGGTGCAAGGCACCTAGGGCCAAGGGGCCCACATTGGGTCCAATAATAAGAAGATGGGAGAACAAAGACTAGGGGAAATATTGGGGCGCACTAATAAAGGGTTTGTATAGGGAGATATTGGGGTGCACTAAAAAAGGGTTTGTATAGGGGGATATTGGGGCGCATTAAAGCAGAGGTGAAGGATGCACTGTTAAATGAGGGGCATATAGGGAGATATTGGGGTGCACTAATTGGGGATTTCAAGGGGGAATATTTTGGCACACTAATGCAGAGGGGTGGGGTGCACTAATAAATGGCCCTATAAATCGTCAGACCCAGGTACAAATCAGGGGAGCCCTTTGTCAGACCTTCCATCTGGAGGAATGTACGGTGATTGGGGGTCCTGCTCAGGGGGCACTATGTGGGGGCTTCTGGCAGCGGTGCTGCTCTGGGGGCACTATGTGGGGGCTGCTGGCAGCGGTACCGATCTGGGGGTCCGGCACAGGGGGCACTATGTGGGGGCTGCTCTGGGGGCACTATGTGGGGGCTGCTCTGGGGGCACTATGTGGGGGTTACTCAGTGGGCACTGTGTGGGGGCTGCTGGCAGCGTTGCTGGTCTGGGCTCCTGCAGAGGTAGCGGATAAAGGAGGCCCAGCTGCTAGGTGGAGGCCAGCAGAGGCTGCTCCCGGCACTGCTCCATGGTGCGGGGGGATGCACTGACCTGGGGGCGCAGAGGAGGGTGTGACGCCCGGAGGAGGCTGCAGCCTGGAAGATGGGACATCCCGGGAATGATCCCCGATCTCCGGCAGCTGCAGGCACTGGGGGATCCCGGGAATCGGGGCCCTGAGATCCGGCCGGTGATCAGGGGCCCCGGGAGCCGCGAGAACGAGCAGCCGCTTCTCTGCGGCCGAATAAATGAGACGGGTCTGCTGCCACCTGGTGGTGAGAGCGGGGCACTGCAGGGGAGGGAGCGTGTAATGTATATAGGAGGGGAGCAGTGTGTATATAGGAGAGCAGTGTATATAGGAGGGTAGTGTGGATATATAGGAGGGAAGCAGTGTGTGTGTATATAGGAGGGGAGCAGTGTGCATATAGGAGGGGAGCAGTGTGCATATAGGAAGGGAAGAGTATATTTTATATATATAGATAGAAGGGGTATAGTGTGTATATAGGAGGGGTACAGTGTGTCTATATACAAGAGGGTACAGTGTGTATATAGGAGGGGTACAATATGTCTATGTATAGGAGGGTACAATGTGTATATAGGAGGGTAGTGATTATATAGGAGGGTATAGTGTGTGTGTATACATGAGGGGAACAGTATATATTATATATAGATAGGAGGGGTACAGTGTGTGTATGTACAGTTAGGTCCAGAAATATTTGGACAGTGACACAAGTTTTGTTATTTTAGCTGTTTACAAAAACATGTTCAGAAATACAATTCTATATATAATATGGGCTGAAAGTGCACACTCCCAGCTGCAATATGAGAGTTTTCACATCCAAATCGGAGAAAGGGTTTAGGAATCATAGCTCTGTAATGCATAGCCTCCTCTTTTTAAAGGGACCAAAAGTAATTGGACAAGGGACTCTAAGAGCTGCAATTAACTCTGAAGGCGTCTCCCTCGTTAACCTGTAATCAATGAAGTAGTTAAAAGGTCTGGGGTTGATTACAGGTGTGTGGTTTTGCATTTGGAAGCTGTTGCTGTGACCAGACAACATGCGGTCTAAGGAACTCTCAATTGAGGTGAAGCAGAACATCCTGAGGCTGAAAAAAAAGAAAAAAAACCATCAGCGAGATAGCAGACATGCTTGGAGTAGCAAAATCAACAGTCGGGTACATTCTGAGAAAAAAGGAATTGACTGGTGAGCTTGGGAACTCAAAAAGGCCTGGGCGTCCACGGATGACAACAGTGGTGGATGATCGCCGCATACTTTCTTTGGTGAAGAAGAACCCGTTCACAACATCAACTGAAGTCCAGAACACTCTCAGTGAAATATGTGTATCTGTCTCTAAGTCACCAGTAAAGAGAAGACTCCATGAAAGTAAATACAAAGAGTTCACATCTAGATGCAAACCATTCATCAATTCCAAAAATAGACAGGCCAGAGTTACATTTGCTGAAAAACACTTCATGAAGCCAGCTCAGTTCTGGAAAAGTATTCTATGGACAGATGAGACAAAGATCAACCTGTACCAGAATGATGGGAAGAAAAAAGTTTGGAGAAGAAAGGGAACGGCACATGATCCAAGGCACACCACATCCTCTATAAAACATGGTGGAGGCAACGTGAGGGCATGGGCATGCATGGCTTTCAATGGCACTGGGTCACTTGTGTTTATTGATGACATAACAGCAGACAAGAGTAGCCTGATGAATTCTGAAGTGTACCGGGATATACTTTCAGCCCAGATTCAGCCAAATGCCGCAAAGTTGATCGGACGGCGGTTCATAGTACAGATGGACAATGACCCCAAGCATACAGCCAAAGCTACCCAGGAGTTCATGAGTGCAAAAAAGTGGAACATTCTGCAATGGCCAAGTCAATCACCAGATCTTAACCCAATTGAGCATGCATTTCACTTGCTCAAATCCAGACTTAAGACTGAAAGACCCACAAACAAGCAAGACCTGAAGGCTGCGGCTGTAAAGGCCTGGCAAAGCATTAAGAAGGAGGAAACCCAGCGTTTGGTGATGTCCATGGGTTCCAGACTTAAGGCAGTGATTGCCTCCAAAGGATTCGCAACAAAATATTGAAAATAAAAATATTTTGTTTGGGTTTGGTTTATTTGTCCAATTACTTTTGACCTCCTAAAATGTGGAGTGTTTGTAAAGAAATGTGACAATTCCTACAATTTCTATCAGATATTTTTGTTCAAACCTTCAAATTAAACGTTACAATCTGCACTTGAATTCTGTTGTAGAGGTTTCATTTCAAATCCAATGTGGTGGCTGCAGAGCCCAACTCGCCAAAATTGTGTCACTGGCCAAAGATTTCTGGACCTAACTGTATATATAGATATATATATATATATATATATACACATATACATATAAAGGAGGGTACAATGTGTATATAGGAAGGGTGCAGTGTGTATATATAGGAGGGTACGTATACACTGGAGATGGAAATTAGAGAACACAATTTCCTGAAGGTTGCGGTCGTCGTGTCGTCCTATGTGATTATCTCCTGACATGAGGAAACTTACAGATTTGCCGCTTATTTCATAAATTGAATTTATTGTAAAGCAAATAATAAAAATGTAACAGATAAATGTAAAAGAACACAAATCAGATCCTGGTGTTAATCTCGCACCTGGTGCTAATGTCCTTCATTATATGATCTCAGGAATTTTGCATCTTTTCAACATCACAAAGTCACCCTTGAAAGACAAATGCAGGAGAGGACAGAATAATGCGGAGAATCTCCATGGGTAATAGCTTCCACACTGCAGCTGGAATTGCAGTCAGTTCAGCACTGAACAGGGTAAGGATCTGTCTCGTCATACAGTGTCACGACGTGTAAGAGCATTTGAACTAAAAGCCAAACCTCTCATTAGCAGAAAGAATCCCAAGTCTAGACTCACCTTTGGTGAGGAGCATGTTGTGTGGACAGAGGAGAAGTGTCCACAGATCATTTTAATGATGAAAGCAAGTTTAATTTATTTGGGTCTGATGGGAAACATTATGTTCATCGACAAACTGGGGAAAGACTGAACCCAAAGTATGTTAAGAAGTCAGTGAGTGGCGGTGGAAGAAAGGTCATGATTTGGGGAATGTTTTCTGCAGGAGTAGGACCTCTCATACATGTACATGGCAGAGTGAATACAAGTGTGGATCAGAACCTTTTTCACAACATGTGGCTCCTTACTTGTGTCCATCACTCAGCAGCAAATTTCATGCAGGACAATGTCCCCTGTCACACAGCAAAATGGGGAAAGTAGATCCTGGAAACAATGAAACGGCCACAGCTCAGAGTCCTAATCTAAACCCAATAGAAACCTCCGGAAAATCCTTGGTGATAAAGTTATGGCCAAAAAACACACAACAGTCAAAGAACAGTTGGAGAGGCTGGAAGAAGAGTGGGCCAAAATCCCCCCAGAGCAGTGTGAGAGGCTAGTGATGTCCTGTGGAAGAGACTGGAAGAAGAGTGGGCCAAAATCCCCACCAGAGCAGTGTGAGAGACTAGTGATGTCCTGTGGAAGAGACTGGAAGAAGAGTGGGACAAAATCCCCCCAGAGCAGTGTGAGAGACTAGTGATGTCCTGTGGAGAGACTGGAAGAAGAGTGGCCCAAAATCCCCCCAGAGCAGTGTGAGAAACTAGTGATGTCCTGTGGAGAGACTGGAAGAAGAGTGGGACAAAATCCCTCCAGAGCAGTGTGAGAGACTAGTGATGTCCTGTGGAAGAGACTGGAAGAAGAGTGGGACAAAATCCCCCCCCAGAGCAGTGTGAGAGACTAGTGATGTCCTGTGGAGAGACTGGAAGAAGAGTGGGCCAAAATCCCCCCAGAGCAGTGTGAGAGACTAGTGATGTCCTGTGGAGAGACTGGAAGAAGAGTGGGCCAAAATCCCCCCCAGAGCAGTGTGAGAGACTAGTGATGTCCTGTGGAAGAGACTGGAAGAAGAGTGGGACAAAATCCCCCCAGAGCAGTGTGAGAGACTAGTGATGTCCTGTGGAGAGACTGGAAGAAGAGTGGCCCAAAATCCCCCCAGAGCAGTGTGAGAGACTAGTGATGTCCTGTGGAAGAGACTGGAAGAAGAGTGGGACAAAATCCCTCCAGAGCAGTGTGAGAGACTAGTGATGTCCTGTGGAAGAGACTGGAAGAAGAGTGGGACAAAATCCCCCCCAGAGCAGTGTGAGAGACTAGTGATGTCCTGTGGAGAGACTGGAAGAAGAGTGGGCCAAAATCCCCCCCAGAGCAGTGTGAGAGACCAGTGATGTCCTGTGGAAGAGACAGGAGGAAGAGTGGGCCAAAATCCCCCCCAGAGCAGTGTGAGAAACTAGTGATGTCCTGTGGAAGAGACTGGAAGAATAGTGGGTCAAAATCCCCCCAGAGCAGTGTGAGAGGCTAGTGATGTCCTGTGGAAGAGAAGAGTGGGCCAAAATCCCCCCAGTGCAGTGTGAGAGACCAGTGATGTCCTGTGGAAGAGACAGGAGGAAGAGTGGGCCAAAATCCCCCAGAGCAGTGTGAGGGACTAATGATGTCCTGTGGAAGAGACTGGAAGAATAGTGGGTCAAAATCCCCCCAGAGCAGTGTGAGAGGCTAGTGATGTCCTGTGGAAGAGAAGAGTGGGCCAAAATCCCCCCAGTGCAGTGTGAGAGACCAGTGATGTCCTGTGGAAGAGACAGGAGGAAGAGTGGGCCAAAATCCCCCAGAGCAGTGTGAGGGACTAATGATGTCCCGTGGAAGAGACAGGAAGAAGAGTGGGCCAAAATCCCCCCAGAGCAGTGTGAAAGACTGTCCTGTGGAAGAGACTGGAAGAAGAGTGGGCCAAAATCCCCCCAGAGCAGTGTGAGAGACTAGTGATGTCCTGTGGAAGAGACTGGAAGAAGAGTGGGCCAAAATCCCCCAGAGCAGTGTGAGGGACTAATGATGTCCCGTGGAAGAGACAGGAAGAAGAGTGGGCCAAAATCCCCCCAGAGCAGTGTGAAAGACTGTCCTGTGGAAGAGACTGGAAGAAGAGTGGGCCAAAATCCCCCCAGAGCAGTGTGAGAGACTAGTGATGTCCTGTGGAAGAGACTGGAAGAATAGTGGGACAAAATCCCCCCAGAGCAGTGTGAAAGACTAGTGATGTCCTGTGGACGAGTCTGGAAGAAGAGTGGGCAAAAATCCCCCCAGAGCAGTGTGAGAGACTAGTGATGTCCTGTGGAAGAGACTGGAAGAAGAGTGGGCCAAAATCCCCCCCCCAGAGCAGTGTGAGAGACTAGTGATGTCCTGTGGAAGAGACTGGAAGAAGAGTGGCTCAAAATCCCCCCAGAGCAGTGTGAGAGACTAGTGATGTCCTGTGGACAAGTCTGGAAGAAGAGTGGGCCAAAATCCCCCCAGAGCAGTGTGAGAGGCTAGTGATGTCCTGTGGAAGAGACTGGAAGAAGAGTGGCTCAAAATCCCCCCAGAGCAGTGTGAGAGACTAGTGATGTCCTGTGGACAAGTCTGGAAGAAGAGTGGGCCAAAATCCCCCCAGAGCAGTGTGAGAGGCTAGTGATGTCCTGTGGAAGAGACTGGAAGAAGAGTGGGCCAAAATCCCCCCAGAGCAGTGTGAGGGACTAGTGATGTCCTGTGGAGAGACTGAAAGAAGAGTGGGCTAAAATCCCCCCAGAGCAGTGTGAGAGACTAGTGATGTCCTGTGGACGAGTCTGGAAGAAGAGTGGGCCAAAATCCACCCAGAGCAGTGTGAGGGACTAGTGATGTCCTGTGGACGAGTCTGGAAGAAGAGTGGGCCAAAATCCCCCCAGAGCAGTGTGAGAGGCTAGTGATGTCCTGTGGACGAGTCTGGAAGAAGAGTGGGCCAAAATCCCCCCAGAGCAGTGTGAGAGACTAGTGATGTCCTGTGGAAGAGACTGGAGGAAGAGTGGGCTAAAATCCCCCCAGAGCAGTGTGAGGGACTAGTGATGTCCTGTGGAAGAGACTGGAAGAAGAGTGGTCCAAAATCCCCCCAGAGCAGTGTGAGAGGCTAGTGATGTCCTGTGGAAGAGACTGGAAGAAGAGTGGGCCAAAATCCCCCCAGAGCAGTGTGAGAGACTAGTGATGTCCTGTGGAAGAGACTGGAAGAAGAGTGGGCAAAAATCCCCCCAGGGCAGTGTGAGAGACTAGTGATGTCCTGTGGAAGAGACTGGAAGAAGAGTGGGCCAAAATCCCCCCCCCAGAGCAGTGTGAAAGACTGTCCTGTGGAAGAGACTGGAAGAAGAGTGGGCCAAAATCCCCCCAGAGCAGTGTGAAAGACTGTCCTGTGGAAGAGACTGGAAGAAGAGTGGGTCAAAATCCCCCCAGAGCAGTGTGAGAGACTAGTGATGACCTGTGGACGAGTCTGGAAGAAGAGTGGGCCAAAATCCCCCCAGAGCAGTGTGAGGGACTAGTGATGTCCTGTGGACGAGTCTGGAAGAAGAGTGGGCCAAAATCCCCCCAGAGCAGTGTGAGAGACTAGTGATGTCCTGTGGAAGAGACTAGAAGAAGAGTGGGCCAAAATCCCCCCAGAGCAGTGTGAGGGACTAGTGATGTCCTGTGGACGAGTCTGGAAGAAGAGTGGGCCAAAATCCCCCCAGAGCAGTGTGAGAGACTAGTGATGTCCTGTGGAAGAGACTAGAAGAAGAGTGGGCCAAAATCCCCCAGAGCAGTGTGAGAGACTAGTGATGTCCTGTGGAAGAGACTGGAGGAAGAGTGGGCCAAAATCCCCCCAGAGCAGTGTGAGAGACTAGTGATGTCCTGTGGAAGAGACTGGAAGAAGAGTGGGCCAAAATCCCCCCAGAGCAGTGTGAGAGACTAGTGATGTCCTGTGGAAGAGACTGGAGGAAGAGTGGGCCAAAATCCCCCCAGAGCAGTGTGAGAGGCTAGTGATGTCCTGTGGACGAGTCTGGAAGAAGAGTGGGCCAAAATCCCCCCAGAGCAGTGTGAGAGACTAGTGATGTCCTGTGGAAGAGACTGGAGGAAGAGTGGGCTAAAATCCCCCCAGAGCAGTGTGAGAGACTAGTGATGTCCTGTGGAAGAGACTGGAGGAAGAGTGGGCCAAAATCCCCCCAGAGCAGTGTGAGAGACCAGTGATGTCCTGTGGAAGAGACTGGAAGAAGAGTGGGCCAAAATCCCCCCAGAGCAGTGTGAGAGACTAGTGATGTCCTGTGGAGGGGCTGGAAGAAGAGTGGGCCAAAATCCCCCCAGAGCAGTGTGAGAGACAAGTGATATCCTGTGGAAGAGACTGGAGGAAGAGTGGGCCAAAATCCCCCCAGAGCAGTGTGAGAGACTAGTGATGTCCTGTGGAGAGACTGGAAGAAGAGTGGGCCAAAATCCCCCCAGAGCAGTGTGAGAGACTAGTGATGTCCTGTGGAAGAGACTGGAAGAAGAGTGGACCAAAATCCCCCCAGAGCAGTGTGAGAGACTAGTGATGTCCTGTGGAGAGACTGGAAGAAGAGTGGACCAAAATCCCCCCAGAGCAGTGTGAGAGGCTAGTGATGTCCTGTGGAAGAGACTGGAAGAAGAGTGGGCCAAAATCCCCCCAGAGCAGTGTGAGAGACTAGTGATGTCCTGTGGAAGAGACTGGAAGAAGAGTGGACCAAAATCCCCCCAGAGCAGTGTGAGAGGCTAGTGATGTCCTGTGGAGAGGCTGGAAGAAGAGTGGGCCAAAATCCCCCCAGAGCAGTGTGAGAGACTAGTGATGTCCTGTGGAGAGGCTGGAAGAAGAGTGGGCCAAAATCCCCCCAGAGCAGTGTGAGAGGCTAGTGATGTCCTGTGGAAGAGACTGGAAGAAGAGTGGACCAAAATCCCCCCAGAGCAGTGTGAGAGACTAGTGATGTCCTGTGGAAGAGACTGGAAGAAGAGTGGACCAAAATCCCCCCAGAGCAGTGTGAGAGACTAGTGATGTCCTGTGGAGAGGCTGGAAGAAGAGTGGGCCAAAATCCCCCCAGAGCAGTGTGAGAGGCTAGTGATGTCCTGTGGAAGAGACTGGAAGAAGAGTGGACCAAAATCCCCCCAGAGCAGTGTGAGAGACTAGTGATGTCCTGTGGAGAGACTGGAAGAAGAGTGGGCCAAAATCCCCCCAGAGCAGTGTGAGAGACTAGTGATGTCCTGTGGAAGAGACTGGAAGAAGAGTGGACCAAAATCCCCCCAGAGCAGTGTGAGAGACTAGTGATGTCCTGTGGAGAGACTGGAAGAAGAGTGGACCAAAATCCCCCCAGAGCAGTGTGAGAGGCTAGTGATGTCCTGTGGAAGAGACTGGAAGAAGAGTGGGCCAAAATCCCCCCAGAGCAGTGTGAGAGACTAGTGATGTCCTGTGGAAGAGACTGGAAGAAGAGTGGGCCAAAATCCCCCCAGAGCAGTGTGAGACTAGTGATGTCCTGTGGAAGAGACTGGAAGAAGAGTGGACCAAAATCCCCCCAGAGCAGTGTGAGAGACTAGTGATGTCCTGTGGAAGAGACTGGAAGAAGAGTGGGCCAAAATCCCCCCAGAGCAGTGTGAGAGACCAGTGATGTCCTGTGGAAGAGGCTGGAAGAAGAGTGGGACAAAATCCCCCCAGAGCAGTGTGAGAGGCTAGTGATGTCCTGTGGAAGAGACTGGAAGAAGAGTGGGCCAAAATCCCCCCAGAGCAGTGTGAGAGACCAGTGATGTCCTGTGGAAGAGACTGGAAGAAGAGTGGACCAAAATCCCCCCAGAGCAGTGTGAGAGACCAGTGATGTCCTGTGGCTGCAGTCATTCCCAGCGACGGCCGGTGCACGTCCTACTGATTGTGACCGTTGTTACCTGCAGAACATTTACTGATCTTTCTCTGTGCTACAGTCATATACAGTATATATGTATATACAGGAATATACAGTCATTATATACAGTATATATGTATATACAGGAATACAGTCAAAATAAAGGTATTATGATAATATACTTTGGATCTTTTGTAAAACCCTCTTCTAGTGGCACCGTGCCCCCCTTACACAAATCGGAGCATGATCATCAATAGAGATATTATTTCTCAAAAAAGCGAGTGATCAGACATTGTGCGCTAATATACATTTCCAGTGTGTATATATAGGAGGGTACAGCGTGTATATAGCAAATCTACATGGCATGTGCGTGTGTACAGTATATAACAAAAGTGAGTACACCCCTCACATATTTGTAAATCTTTTATTATCATTACATAGGACACTGCAGATCTGACCCTGTGATACAATATGCAGTGTCAGTGCGCAGCTTGTATACAATGTGCAGTGTCCGTGCGCAGCTTGTATACAATGTGCAGTGTCAGTGCGCAGCTTGTATACAATGTGCAGTGTCAGTGCGCAGCTTGTATACAATGTGCAGTGTCAGTGCGCAGCTTTTATAACGGGTAAATAACTCATCACAGCCATTAATGTCTAAACCGCAGGCAACAAAAGTGAGTACACCCCTCAGTGAGAATGCCCACATTGTGTCCAATTACCCATTTTCCCTCCCCGGTGTCATGTGACTCATTAGTGTTACAAGGTCTCCGGTGTGACTGAAGGAGCCGGTGTGTTACATTCGGTGTTATCGCTCACACACTCTCTCATACCGGTCACTGTCAGGGTCAGCATGGCTCCTCATGGCAAAGAAGTCTCTGAGGATCTAAAATAAATAATCATTGTTCTACATAAAGATGACCGAGGCTATAAGAAGATTGTCACCACCATGACCCTGATCTGCAGCACGGTGGCCAAAACCATACAGCGGTATAACCAGACAGATCCACTCAGAACAGGACTCACCATGAGTGTGTCCAGTATTGCTGCAGAGGTTATAGGGGTGGGGGGTCCGCCTGTCAGTGCTCAGACCATAAGCCACACATTGCTCTGCATGGCTGTCATCCCAGAAGGAAGCCTCTTCTAAAGATGATGCAGAAGAAAGCCACAGTTTTCTGAAGACAAGCAGATTAAGGGCATGGATTACTGGTACCGTCCTGAGCTCTGATGAGATCAAGAGAAATGTATTTGGGTCAGATGATGTCAGCGTGTGCGGCGGCTCCAGGTGAGGACAAAGACAAGAGTGTCCTGCCTACAGTCAGGCATGGTGGTGGAGGGTCATGGTTTGGGTCTTAGAGTGTTGCCGGTTATGGGGGCTACTGATCATTGAGGGAACCATGAATGCCAACATGTCCTGTGGCACTGAAGCAGAGCAGGATCCCCTCCCTTTATATTCCACCATGATAACAACCATCACTGCCTCGCTACAGAAACTGAGGGTGAAGGTTCTGGACCGGCCGAGCGTTTACAGACCTAAACCCTATGGAGCATCTGTGGGGTCTCCTCAGACGGATGGTGGAGGAGCGCGAGGTCTGTAACAGCCACCAGCTCCGGGATGTCGTCATGGAGGATGAAGAGGATCCAGCGGCTCCTGTGAAGCTCTAGTGACCTCCAGGCCGAAGGGAGGTAAATAATGGCGGCCACACAAAATATTCACACCAAGGGCAGAGACAGAGTCGTCAATCTTGAAATTGCTCCCCCAAACACAGCCCCCGGTTATTATGGCATCTCCACCATTACTCTGGGGTACAAAGCTCGGAGAAGTGGCATCATTCCGGCACAGCTCAGGGTAACGCCGCACTGGATGTGACCGGAGGGGTGCGAGTGCCGTACATTATGGCCCCCCACACACCAGAATCCCGATGTGACGCCCCCTCATTAAGGCCTCACATGTGGGCATAATGTACCTCATCCTATGTATCTACTGCAGAACTACAAGTCCCAGCAGGTGCCCGTCCTCTACCGTCTCCTATATGTACAGTGATTATTAATCCATTGCTGACACATCTCCACAGACAGAACTGGGTCACCCTGGCCTGGTGGTGGGGGCCGGATGCTTCCCCCCCGGGGCTCCCCCCCTTCCCCCATATCATGTGATGGCGCCACAGTCCTCATCATTACTGCTTGTGTACATCGGCGGGTCTGCAGGCAGCCAGGACTTGCTGGGAGTTGTAGTTTTAGCTCTCATGTGAATCGCATATAATGAGGAGACGACGATCACAAGACGCCTGCGGGTGGGAGAGCGGCCGGACCCCGGAGAGGCCTCGCTGGCTGAGACAGGGTTCCCCGATATCAGGCCCAGTCTACAGCCCCCCGTATGTACTGACAGCTCGGCGGCACATGACAGCTCGGCGGCACATGACAGCTCGGCGGCACATGACAGCTCGGCGGCACATGACAGCTCGGCGGCACATGACAGCTCGGCGGCACATGACAGCTCGGCGGCACATGACAGCTCGGCGGCACATGACAGCTCGGCGGCACATGACAGCTCGGCGGCACATGACAGCTCGGCGGCACATGACAGCTCGGCGGCACATGACATCTCGGCGGCGGACTGGACCTGCAGAGATGGACGCGTCCGGCATCTTCTCTACAGGCGGGTGGGTATCAGATCGTTCAGCGATCACACACACGTACGTCATTATACAAATATATATATATACTTTAATTATCAAACATTCCGGATTAGCAGATGTCAATCATAGAACGGGCCGGATTATTATCTGGATTATCAGGCGCCAGTATCACAGATCAGGAAAAAACAAACAAAAAACCAAGAATAAATAAAAGGGTAAAATATGCCACAGAGTGGATGATGGATCGGAGAGGGGGGGGGGGGGGGAGCGGGGTCCCGAGCAGACCGTGGGGCTAAGGAAAATAAATAAAAAATTTTATCGGGGGACAGTGACATCATCGGAGCGCTCAGCTCCGGATCATTCTGGTTATCGGGGCTCAGTGACATCATCAGAGCGCTCAGCTCCGGATCATTCTGGTTATCGGGGCTCAGTGACATCATCAGAGCGCTCAGCTCCGGATTGTCCTGGTTATCGGGGCTCAGTGACATCATCAGAGCGCTCAGCTCTGGATCATTCTGGTTATCGGGGCTCAGTGACATCAGAGCGCTCAGCTCCAGATCGCCCTGGTTATCGGGGCTTAGTGACATCATCAGAGCGCTCAGCTCCGGATTGTCCTGGTTATCGGAGCTCAGTGACATCATCAGAGCGCTCAGCTCCGGTTCGTCCTGGTTATCGCGGCTCAGTGACATCATTGGAGCGCTCAGCTCTGGATCATTCTGGTTATCGGAGCTCAGTGACATCATCAGAGCGCTCAGCTCTGGATCGTCCTGGTTATCGGGGCTCAGAAACATCATCAGAGCGCTCAGCTCCGGATCATCCTGGTTATTGGGGCTGAGTGACATCATCAGAGCGCTCCGCTCGGGATCTTTCTGGTTATCGGGGCTCAGGGACATCATCAGAGCACTTGCTCTGGATCGTCCTGGTATTCAGGCTCAGTGACATCGGCACGGTCAGCTCTTGATCACTCTGGTTATCAGGGCTCAGTGACATCATCAGCATCAGAGCGCTCAGCTCTGGATCTTCCTGGTTATCGGGGCTCAGTGACATCATCAGAGCGCTCAGCTCTGGTTCTTCCTGGTTATCGGGGCTCAGTGACATCATCGGAGCACTCAGATCCTGATCATCCTGGTTATTGGGCCTCAGTGACATTGGAGCGTTCAGCTCTGGTTCGTCCTGGTTATCGGGGCTCAGTGACATCATCGGCATGCTCGTGTTCGGTCACCATCCCTCCTTCTTCAGAATCAGCGCCAAAGCTTCCCCCACATCCTTCACCACATAGGAGGCCTCCACCAGACTGGGGTCAAATTTAAAGTCCCGGTGTCCGTGGAAAACGGTCCGCGTCACGCTCTCCCGCAGGTCACTGGGCACCTCGCCCCCGTTACTATACACCCCGGTGCACACCAGGACTGACTGACAGCTGTGTGGCCGCTGCGAGTCTCCTCTCCGGCTCTGCAGACAGCGGTTATATAGGTTGGCGCCGTATATATCCGCCATTGGATTATCCCTAAAGCAGAAAAAGCAGGATAAGAGACTCGGGGACAACAACACTACAACTCCCACAATGCTGCTCAGCATAGTCAGGAACTTACCCAATGGCATAGAGCGTGTGAATGGGACTCGTCCACCCGCGCTCCCTCGCCTGGCCCAGAACCAGCTGCTCAGCAAACTTGTAGGTGACCGGGCTGGGTTTGCCGACCAGCGCCTCGTACCGCAGCTCCTGCCCGGTGACTTTATAGTATAACGTTTCCAGGCAGAGAAGAAACGTCCCGTGACCGAACCTGCACCAAAAAAGATGGGTCAGAAAAGAGGCGGCATTCTCAGACCGCCGGTGAATGGCTCCCTCCAGTGGTGGAAGAGCAGACTGCACTCTCAGCAACACCCCATAGACTTCTATTACACGCTGCCCTCTGGTGGCGACATGTATAACCGCGGTGCACTGCTGACCTGGGCATCTTGGCCTCCGCCATCCAGAGCAGATCCATGTTACAGGCCAATATGGGGATGTGCGGATACGGCGCCTGCGTCCTCCACTCCGCCGGCCTCCCTGCACTCAGGAGGATATCCAGGATCAGCTGCAGACTCGTCTCCCACCGTACCGGCTCCCCCAACAACACGACGGCTGCAAAGCGACCAGAGGAGGCTCCAATGAACAACCCCTTTAAGAAATTTCCCTTTAAGCACAGGGCCGCACAGCTTCCTCTATATACTTGTATGGACAGGGCTAACTTCTCACCTTCTATGGCCGGAAGCTTCACGCCAACAGCGACCTGCAGAGAACACATATCAGTGTCGGTGCGACTCCCAGCCACTACAGGGATAGGCGTCGGCCTACACTCTCCGCGCCCCTCGGCCTACACTCTCCGCGCCCCTCGGCCTACACTCTCCGCGCCCCTCGGCCTACACTCTCCGCGCCCCTCGGCCTACACTCTCCGCGCCCCTCGGCCTACACTCTCCGCGCCCCTCAACCACCGCGCCCCTCACCCTACACTTACCGCGCCCCTCGGCCGCCGACTCTCGTCCACCATGTCCAGCAGCGGGTACGCCTGCCTCACAGCATCGATCGTCACCGCGTTCTTAAAGCCGAGGCTGCAAAGTGTCAAGGAGGTCGTGCGGACAGACATTTATAGGGAGGAGAAGAGGACGGACCGGTCAGATCTGAGGGGACCGCGATTCATGGGGCACATTCCCGTCCCAGGCCGCAAATATAAGGATACTCCTTGGCGACGTCTTCCACCGGACCCTGACCGGACACGAGGACGCACTTGTCCTGGAAGTGGTGGAACATCTGCAGCGGACTGTGGGAGAGGATGACCTGATCAGCGGAGACCTGCAGGACACGGGGCCACGGAGGAGACACGTGAGGACGGACGAGCGCCAAGACACAGATAGTCACACAGAATACTCAGACACTGCGCACCCTCCAAACCAAGCTCCCCATACACAGAGAATACCCTGACACTGTGCACCCTCCAAACCAAGCTCCCCATACACAGAGAATACCCCGACACTGCGCACCCTCCAAACCAAGCTCCCCATACACAGAATACTCCAATACTGCGCACCCTACAAACCAAGCTCCCCATACACAGAATACTCCGACACTGCGCACCCTCCAAACCAAGCTCCCCATACACAGAGAATACCCTGACACTGCGCACCCTCCAAACCAAGCTCCCCATACACAGAATACTCCAATACTGCGCACCCTACAAACCAAGCTCCCCATACACAGAATACTCCAATACTGCGCACCCTACAAACCAAGCTCCCCATACACAGAATACTCCGACACTGCGCACCCTCCAAACCAAGCTCCCCATACACAGAGAATACTCCGACACTGCGCACCCCACAAACCAAGCTCCCCATACACAGAATACTCCAATACTGCGCACCCTACAAACCAAGCTCTCCATATACAGAGAATACTCCGACACTGCGCACCCTCCAAACCAAGCTCTCCATATACAGAGAATACTCCGACACTGCGCACCCTACAAACCAAGCTCTCCATATACAGAGAATACTCCGACACTGCGCACCCTCCAAACCAAGCTCTCCGTACACAGAATACTCCATTACTGAGCACCCTACAAACCAAGCTCCCCATACACAATACTCCAATACTGCGCACCCTACAAACCAAGCTCCACATACACAGAGAATACCCAGACACTGTGCACCCTCCAAACCAAGCTCCGCATACACAGAATACTCCAATACTGCGCACCCTCCAAACCAAGCTCTCCGTACACAGAGAATACCCCGACACTGCGCACCCTCCAAACCAAGCTCCCCATACACAGAGAATACCCCGACACTGCGCACCCTCCAAACCAAGCTCTCCGTACACAGAATACTCCATTACTGCGCACCCTACAAACCAAGCTCCCCATACACAGAGAATACCCCGACACTGCGCACCCTCCAAACCAAGCTCCCCATACACAGAATACTCCAATACTGCGCACCCTCCAAACCAAGCTCTCCGTACACAGAGAATACTCCGACACTGCGCACCCTACAAACCAAGCTCCCCATACACAGAATACTCCAATACTGCACACCCTACAAACCAAGCTCTCCATATACAGAGAATACTCCGACACTACGCACCCTCCAAACAAAGCTCCCCATACACAGAGAATAACATGACACTGCGCACCCTACAAACTAAGCTCTCCGTACACAGCGTCCTCCAGACATAAGCTCGGTGCACTCACCCGCTGGTCTGTAACCTCCTCTCTATGGTAAAAGGGTCCTCGGACCACCCACCACATCAGCACACAGCGTTTCTCACCTCCACCCCCAGCACTCGGCTCAGCTCTGTCGCTCTCTCCTGGCGCAGGCAGTTACCCGCATTGGTCACAAACACGACGGGCACTGCTAGCTTCCCGCTGCCGTCCAGTAATGTCCTGAAGGCCTCGGCGGCTCCGGGGATGGGATTTCTGCCCCTGACCAACACTCCGTCTATGTCAAACAGCAGGCCGAAGCTCGGAGACGGCTGCAAGACGGAAAGGGTTAAAGAGATGAATGAGGGAGGACGGAGAGGCACAAACTCTGCGCCCTCAGTATAACCCGGGGGCACGAGCGATGGCAGAGCTGGAGGAAGCACGTACATTAGATGATGACGAGCACCGCGCTCCTGGAGGTGGCACAGCAGGCAGCGCTCCTGGAGGTGGCACAGCAGGCAGCGCTCCTCCGTGCCATGATCTCTGCTTCACCAGCCGAGAGAGAAGCCGCTGCCAACCCACGAGGGCGGCCATCGCCAGCAATCAGCCGGGCAGCAGGCAGGGGTCCTAAATACGGGGGATAAATCCACAGGGTGATATATGACCGTCACAAATATTACACTACACCCCCCCCCCGCGCTACACCGCCACTAATATAACACTACACCCCCCGCTACACCGGCACTAATATAATACTACACCCCCCGCTACACCGCCACTAATATAACACTACACCCCAATACAGCGGCACTAATATAACACTACACCCCCCACTACACCGCCACTAATATAATACTACACCCCCCGCTACACCGCCACTAATATAATACTACACCCCCCGCTACACCGCCACTAATATAATACTACACCCCAATACAGCGGCACTAATATAACACTACACCCCCCGCTACACCGCCACTAATATAATACTACACCCCCCGCTACACCGCCACTAATATCACCCCCCGCTACACCGGCACTAATATAACACTACACCCCCCGCTACAGCGGCACTAATATAACACTACACCTCCGCTACACCGGCACTAATATAACACTACACCTCCGCTACACCGGCACTAATATAACACTACACCCCCGCTACACCGGCACTAATATAACACTACACCCCCGCTACACCGGCACTAATACTACACTACACCCCCCCCCGCTACACCGGCACTAATATAACACTACACCCCCCGCTACACCGCCACTAATATAATACTACACCTCCGCTACACCGGCACTAATATAACACTACACCCCCCGCTACAGCGGCACTAATATAACACTACACCTCCGCTACACCGGCACTAATATAACACTACACCTCCGCTACACCGGCACTAATATAACACTACACCCCCGCTACACCGGCACTAATACTACACTACACCCCCCCCCCCGCTACACCGGCACTAATATAACACTACACCCCCCGCTACACCGGCACTAATATAACACTACACCTCCGCTACACCGGCACTAACACTACACCCCCCCCCCCCCCCGCTACACCGGCACTAATATAACACTACACCCCCCGCTACACCGGCACTAATATAACACTACACCCCCCGTTACACCAGCACTAATATAACACTACACCCCCCGCTACACCGGCACTAATACAACACTACACCCCCTGCTACACCGGCACTAATATTACACTACACCCCCCGCTACACCGGCACTAATATTACACTACACCCCCCGCTACACCGGCACTAATATAACACTACACCCCCCGCTACACCGGCACTAATATAACACTACACCCCCTACTACACCAGCACTAATATAACACTACACCCCAATACACCGGCACTAATATAACACTACACCCCCCCCTCGCTACACCGACACTAATATAACACTACACCCCCTGCTACACCAGCACTAATATAACACTACACCCACCGCTACACCGGCACTAATACAACACTACACCCCCCGCTACACCGGCACTAATACAACACTACACCCCCCGCTACACCGGCACTAATATTACACTACACCTCCGCTACACCGACACTAATATAACACTACACCACCGCTACACCGGCACTAACACTACCCCCCCACCCGCTACACCGGCACTAATATAACACTACATCCCCCGCTACACCGGCACTAATATAACACTACATCCCCCGCTACACCGACACTAACACTACACCCCCCCCCCCCCCGCTACACCGGCACTAATATAACACTACATCCCCCGCTACACTGACACTAACACTACACCCCCCCCCGCTACACCGGCACTAATAACACTACACTGGCACTAATATAACACTACACCCCCGCTACACCGGCACTAATATTACACTACACCTCCGCTACACCGGCAACCCCCTGCTACACCGGCACTAATATAACACCACACCCCCGCTACACCGCCACTAATATAACACTACACCCCAATACACCGGCACTAACACTACACCCCCTGCTACACCGGCACTAATATAACACTACACCCCCTGCTACACCGGCACTAATATAACACTACACCCCGCTACATCGGCACTAATACAACACTACACCCCCCGCTACACCGGCACTAATATTACACTACACCTCCGCTACACCGACACTAATATAACACTACACCCCCGCTACACAGGCACTAATATAACACTACACCCCAATACACCGGCACTAACACTACACCCCCTGCTACACCGGCACTAATATAACACCACACCCCCGCTACACAGGCACTAATATAACACTACACCCCAATACACCGGCACTAACACTACACCCCCTGCTACACCGGCACTAATATAACACTACACCCCGCTACACCGGCACTAATACAACACTACACCCCCCGCTACACCGGCACTAATATTACACTACACCTCCGCTACACCGACACTAATATAACACTACACCCCCGCTACACTGGCACTACTATAACACTACACCCCGCTACACCGGCACTAATATTACACTACACCCCAATACACCGGCACTAACACTACACCCCCGCTACATCGGCACTAATATAACACCACACCCCCCCTACACCGGCACTAATATAACACTACACCGGCACTAATATAACACTACACCGGCACTAATATAACACTACACCCCACTACACCGGCACTAATATAACACTACACCGGCACTAATATAACACTACACCGGCACTAATATAACACTACACCCCCCGCTACATCAGCACTAATATAACAGTACATCCCCGCTACACCGACACTAATATAACAGTACATCCCCCGCTACATCAGCACTAATATAACACTACACCCCCCGCTACACCGGCACTAATATAACACTACACCCCGCTACACCGGCACTAATATAACACTACACCCCAATACACCGACACTAATATAACACTACACCCCCCGCTACACCGGCACTAATATAACACTACACCCCGCTACACAGGCACTAATATAACACTACACCCCAATACACCGGCACTAACACTACACCCCCTGCTACACCGGCACTAATATAACACCACACCCCCGCTACACAGGCACTAATATAACACTACACCCCAATACACCGGCACTAACACTACACCCCCTGCTACACCGGCACTAATATAACACTACACCCCGCTACACCGGCACTAATACAACACTACACCCCCCGCTACACCGGCACTAATATTACACTACACCTCCGCTACACCGACACTAATATAACACTACACCCCCGCTACACTGGCACTACTATAACACTACACCCCGCTACACCGGCACTAATATAACACTACACCCCCCGCTACACCGGCACTAATATAACACTACACCCCCCGCTACACCGGCACTAATATTACACTACACCCCAATACACCGGCACTAACACTACACCCCCGCTACATCGGCACTAATATAACACCACACCCCCCCTACACCGGCACTAATATAACACTACACCGGCACTAATATAACACTACACCGGCACTAATATAACACTACACCCCCCGCTACATCAGCACTAATATAACAGTACATCCCCGCTACACCGACACTAATATAACAGTACATCCCCCGCTACATCAGCACTAATATAACACTACACCCCCGCTACACCGGCACTAATATAACACTACACCCCCGCTACACCGGCACTAATATAACACTACACCCCCCGCTACACTGGCACTAATATAACACTACACCCCCCGCTACACCGGCACTAATATAACACTACACCCCCGCTACACCGGCACTAATATAACACTACACCCCCCGCTACACTGGCACTAATATAACACTACACCCCCGCTACACCGGCACTAATATAACACTACACCCCCGCTACACCGGCACTAATATAACACTACACCCCCCGCTACACTGGCACTACTATAACACTACACCTCCGCTACACCAGAGGGCCTCCTCCTGCAGCCTCACCTTCTTGAAGTAACTTTCCCGGCAGCAGAGCCGCCACTGACCCTCACACACTGGATCCAGCAGCCTTCATGACAGCGAACATAAAAAAAAAACTACAACTCCCAGCATGCACTTACTGGAGACTTCACTGTATTTTCGGCGCTAAGCCTCATGGGATATGAAGTCCAGACGTGCACCAGTCTCACGAGTCTAGTTCCGGGATCTACTAATGACAATTAATCCAGAAGCCGTGACAAAGAGAATATGGATATAAAGTCACGAAAATTTGGGAAAACATTGTCGTCACAGAGCAGCGTGTTGTTATTTGGGGACGGCCATGATTCTGGAGACCACACATCCTCACTGTCTATGAGATTGTCTTACACAATATGGCTCGTTCAGCGGAGACTGAAGCCCACAGCTCAGCGCGCCCTCCGCCGGAAACGTGACGTCACCGTCTGAGGCGTCTCTATAGTTACCGCATGTTTTCTCAGAAATGAATCCTATCCTGAGGTAAAACGAAAGTAAAAGTCTCCATATTGGGAGGAGAAGGAGAAGCCATCACTATGGTCTTTATTCTATGAAATGTAGTGGCTGGGATAGCTTAACCCCAGACCAGAGCCCTGTGGACCCCCTAATACTAGGCGACATCCCATATAACGATGTTGTGAGGTCTACTAGTCCGGAGGTAGTCAGAGGCCAGCAGGGCTAGAGGATGGTGGCCACAAGCTCCCGCCATGTCTGCTGGACCAGCGTCCCGCCAATGTTTTTCCTCAATTTTGGATGAAGGATTATTCTGATGAGACCGGGTCCTGTGTATAGATGATACTGCACCGATCTCTGGGGGTCCGCCCCCTGGGACCACCACCAATCATCAGACCGGGTCCTGTGTATAGATGATACCGCACCGATCTCTGGGGGTCCGCCCCCTGGGGCCACCACCAATCATGAGACCGGGTCCTGTGTATAGGTGATACTGTACCGATCTCTGGGGGTCCGCTCCCTGGGACCACCACCAATCATGAGACCGGGTCTTGTGTATAGATGATACTGTACCGATCTCTGGGGGTCCGCTCCCTGGGGCCACCACCAATCATGAGACCGGGTCTTGTGTATAGATGATACTGTACCGATCTCTGGGGGTCCGCTCCCTGGGACCACCACCAATCATGAGACCGGGTCTTGTGTATAGATGATACCGCACCGATCTCTGGGGGTCCGCCCCCTGGGGCCACCACCAATCATGAGACCGGGTCTTGTGTATAGATGATACTGTACCGATCTCTGGGGGTCCGCTCCCTGGGACCACCACCAATCATGAGACCGCGACCTGTGTATAGGTGATACCGCACCGATATATGGGGGTCCGACCCATGGGACCACCACCAATCATCAGACCGGGTCCTGTGTATAGATGATACTGTACCGATCTCTGGGGGTCCGCCCCCTGGGACCACCACCAATCATCAGACCGGGGTCCTGTGTATAGATGATACCGCACCGATCTCTGGGGGTCCGCCCCCTGGGGCCACCACCAATCATCAGACCGGGTCCTGTGTATAGATGATACCGCACCGATCTCTGGGGGTCCGACCCATGGGACCACCACCAATCATCAGACCGGGTCCTGTGTATAGATGATACCGCACCGATCTCTGGGGGTCCGCCCCCTGGGACCACCACCAATCATCAGACCGGGTCCTGTGTATAGGTGATACTGCACCGATCTTTGAGGGTCCGACCGCTGGGACCACCACCAATCATGAGACCGAGTCCTGTGTATAGGTGATAACTGGCTGATCTCTGAGGGTCCAACCCCTGGGACCACCACCAATCATGAGACCGGGTCCTGTGTATAGGTGATAACTGGCTGATCTCTGGGGGTCCAACCCCTGGGACCACTACTAATCATGAGACCGGGTCCTGTGTATAGGTGATACTGCACCGATCTTTGAGGGTCCAACCCCTGGGACCACCACCAATCATGAGACCACGACCTGTGTATAGTTGATAACTCACTGAACTCTGGGGGTTCGATCACTGGGACCACCACCAATCAGGAGACCGGGTCCTGTGTATAGATGATACTGCACCGATCTCTTGGGGTCCGACCTGTGGGACCACCACCAATCATGAGACCGGGTCCTGTGTATAGGTGATAACTCACCGATCTCTGGGGGTCCGCCCCCTAGGATCACTACCAATCATGAGACCGGGTCCTGTGTATAGATGATGACACACCGATCTCTGGGGGTCCGATCTGTGGGACCACCACCAATCATGAGACCGGGGTCCTGTGTATAGATGATAATGCACCCATCTCTGGGGGTCCGACCTGTGGGACCACCACCAATCATGAGACCACGACCTGTGTATAGGTGATAACTCACTGAAGTCTGGGGGTCCGACCGCTGGGACCACCACCAATCATGAGACCGGGACCTATGTATAGGTGATAACTCACTGATCTCTGGGGGTCCGACTGCTGGGACCACCACCAATCACGAGACCGGGTCCTGTGTATAGGTCATAACTGGCTGAAGTCTGGGGGTCCGACAACTGGGACCACCACCAATCATGAGAATGAGGTCCGGTGGATATGTGATAACTCACTGATCTCTGGGGGTCCGACCCCTGGGACCACCACCAATCACGAGACCGGGGTCCTGTGTATTGGTCATAACTGGCTGAAGTCTGGGGGTCCGACCACTGGGACCACCACCAATCATGAGAACGCGGTCCGGTGTATATGTGATAACTCACTGATCTCTGGGGGTCCGACCCCTGGGACCACCACCAATCACGAGACCGGGGTCCTGTGTATAGGTCATAACTGGCTGAAGTCTGGGGGTCCGACAACTGGGACCACCACCAATCATGAGAATGAGGTCCGGTGGATATGTGATAACTCACCGATCTCTGGGGGTCCGCCCCCTGGGACCACCACCAATCATTAGACAGGGTCCTGTGTATAGGTGATAACTCACTGATCTCTGGGGGCCCGACCCCTGGGACCACCACCAATCATGAGACCGGGGTCCTGTGTATTGGTCATAACTGGCTGAAGTCTGGGGGTCCGACCACTGGGACCACCACCAATCATGAGAACGATGTCCGGTGTATATGTGATAACTGGCTGATCACCTATTGTACCATCACTCATTCCCTGTAGACTGTGAGCCCTCGCGGGCAGGGTCCTCTCTCCTGCTATACCAGTCTGTCTTGTACTGTTAATGATTGTTGTACGTATACCCTCTTTCACTGTAAAGCGCCATGGAATAAATGGCGCTATAATAATAAATAATAATAATATTAATCACTGGGGGTCCGACCACTGGGACCACCACCAATCATGAGACCGGGTCCTGTGTATAGGTGATAACTCACAGATCTCTGGAGGTCTGACCGCTGGGACCACCACCAATCATGAGACCACGACCTGTGTATAGGTGATAACTCACAGATCTCTGGGGGTCTGAACGCTGGGACCACCACCAATTATGAGACCGGGACCTATGTATAGGTGATAACTCACTGAACTCTGGGGGTCCGACCGCTGGGACCACCACCAATCATGAGACCGGGTCCTGTGTATAGGTGATAACTCACCGATCTCTGGGGGTCCGCCCCCTGGGACCACCACCAATCATGAGACCGGGTCCTGTGTATAGGTGATAACTCACCGATCTCTGGGGTTCTGCCCCCTGGGACCACCACTAATCCTGTCCTTGGGTGATGATGTAATTTCTTATTTCTCAGGTGTTAGTGATGGGGCAGAATCTCCGAAGTAGAGACCTTGATAATGAAGACTGAATCGCGTCCTTAACATACGATGAGGGTCATTTATTAACACATTCATAGCCGCGCTGTGGAAAGAGCGTATCCCCCCCCACGTGTCTCTGCTCCAGAGGAGCTTACAATCTAGTTCCCATACACCCGACACACGGGCTGCGGCCCTCAGGTACCAGTACGGGCACAGACACCTCGGGCACAGCGCTGCGGGGACTACAACTAAGCGTCTGCTATGGGGAAGGCGCCCACAGGTGTGCACACAGCCCCCTGGGGTGAGGGGGCACATGGGGGGCTAATGGTGCAAGCAGCGGGTCTAGCCCCAATATTCGGGATTTCCTAGCACAAAGTCTACATCTTGCACACAGTCACGTCGCTCTCGCGCCCTCCTCCATCTTCGCGCTCCCTCTCTCGCCCTCGTTCACACACATTCACTCTCCTTCCGTTTTGCTCCATGTTGTATTCCGTATTTGTTGTTTTTCCGCCCCGGATATTATCTTTTATCGTCCCGCAGACTGACAGACGCGACGTCGCGAGCCTCGGTGGGGTGCGCCGCTCTACTCCTGCTCCTCCGGAGACATCTTGGCCAAATAGTCTACGAACGTGTCCCACTTCGTCTGCCAGACGTCCATCAGTCTGTCCTTCTCCTTCAGAGTCAGAGAGCTGAACCTGGAATAGATCGGGGCGGTGAGGGCGCAGGTACTATAATGGGGGACCGGCTCACTGACAGAGCCTCAGTTAACTCATTCTGCAGCCTGGCATGGTGAATGTAGAGGCTATGAAACGATGCAAAATTTGTAATGAAGCCCAGCAAAAAAATGGTTCTTAGACCAAAACACTTGCATTTGGCCATCAAAGAGGTCGGCGCCGATCTCAGGACCCGCTTCTAGACGTAGGGGGGCTCTGGCGTCCTTGTATGACATGACAGACTTTCCTCTGAATGGCCGCCATGTAAAGCTATGCTACCCGGTCTCCCCCGTGGCCTCGTTTTAGGACACGCAAGTGCCACTTACTTGATGGAGTTGACCGCCAGCTGCTTCAGAGTTTTCAGATCGGCCTTGAAGCCCCCAATTCCCATGAACACCTCATAGAAGTCATAAGACAGGCCTTCCGAGCCAAAGATGGACGGGTCGTCCGAGCTGATGACCAGGGGATGGCCGCCGGCCAGGAGAGTAGCCGCAGGGTGGTTGCGCAGGTCAGGCACTAAGAGGAGGACCTGCAAAGGAGACGCATGGGTCAGAAAATGGGCGACGGGGCGACGAGGTGCAAGGAAGACAGCGGGCGGTGCCGACCTGATTGGAGACCGGACAGATCTCCAGAGGGACGTTCCTCTTCAGAGACATCTCTCGGGCCACGGGGTGTTTAATCAGAGCGTATCCGTGGCCGATCCGGGACGTGTTCAGCAGCAGGGCGTCCAGCACATTCTCATCTACGTCCATACCCTGCCAGCCTAAGGAAAAAACATACCGCCATATACGCACCGTAACAGCCTGATACACAAAATATGCAGAACTACACAGGGTTGTATAGGATAGTATTTCAGCACTGCATGGCGATATTATTTTTTCACTGTGTAGTATTTTTATATGACCATTATATGACGGTATTATTTTCCCCGTGTGCAATAATATTATATGACCACTGTAAGACAGTATTACTTTCACAGTTTAGTATTCTTATATGAGCCCTGTATGGCAGTATTATTTTCCCACTGTGTAGTATTCTTATATCAGCCCTGTATGGCAGTATTATTTTCACATTGTGTAGTATTCTTATATCAGCCCTGTATGGTGGTATTATATTGCTACTCTAAAGTATTCTTATATGACCACTGTATGGCAGTATTATTTTCACACTGTGTAGTATTCTTATATCAGCCCTGTATGGCAGTATTATTTTCACATTGTGTAGTATTCTTATATCAGCCCTGTATGGCAGTATTATTTTCACATTGTGTAGTATTCTTATATCAGCCCTGTATGGCAGTATTATTTTCACATTGTGTAGTATTCTTATATCAGCCCTGTATGGTGGTATTATATTGCTACTCTAAAGTATTCTTATATGACCACTGTATGGCAGTATTATTTTCTCACTGTCTAGTAATCTTATATGACCAGTGTATGATGATAATATTTTGCTACTGTGTATTATTTTTATATGACCACTGTATGGCAGTATTATTTTGCCACTGTGCATTATTCTATTATGACCACCGTATGGAAGTATTATTTTCCCACTGTGCAGTATTCTTATATGTCCACTGTATGGTGGTATTATTTTGGATCTGTGCATTATTTTTATATGACCACTGTATGGCAGTATTATTTTTCCACTGTGAAGTATTGTTATATGACCACTGTGTTTTGGTATTATTTTGGCACTGTGCAGTATTCTTATATGACCACTGTATGGCAGTATTATTTTCCCCACTGTGAAGTATTGTTATATGACCACTGTATGGCGGTATTATTTTCCCCACTGTGAAGTTTTGTTATATGACCACTGTATGGTGGTATTATTTTCCCCACTGTGAAGTATTGTTATATGATCACTGTATGGCGGTATTATTTTGGCACTGTGTAGTATTCTTATACGATCACTGTATGGCGATATTATTTAGGCACTGTGAAGTATTGTTATATAACCACTGTATGGCGGTATTATTTTTCCACCGATCAGTAATCCTTTTTGACCATTATATGGCGGTATTTTTCTGACTCTTTATGGCCCTATGTGAGCGGTTCTGCGCTATGCCCCGCCCTCTGTTATTAGACCCCGCCCATTATTTCCTTCCTAACATGATGGCCCTGTAGTTCGGATTCTCTCATGTCGCCACCACCTCACTTTCTTACTGGTCTCTCCGGCGTGGAAGAAGTACGGCAGGGAGACCCCCATCCTGCTGGGGATGCGGAGGGCTTCTCGCAGCTCGTACAGCGAGTGGCCGGCATCTTCATGGCCAACCTTAAACAGAAAGAGAAGGTGTCGGGGGTCAGTGCGAGAGTGAGTGCAGGGGTCAGTGTGGGAGTGAGTGCAGGGGTCAGTGTGGGGGTGAGTGCAGGGGTCAGTGTGGGAGTGAGTGCAGGGGTCAGTGTGGGAGTGAGTGCAGGGGTCAGTGTGGGGGTGAGTGCAGGGGTCAGTGTGGGAGTGAGTGCAGGGGTCAGTGTGGGGGTGAGTGCAGGGGTCAGTGTGGGAGTGAGTGCAGGGGTCAGTGTGGGGGTGAGTGCAGGGGTCAGTGTGGGAGTGAGTGCAGGGGTCAGTGCGAGGGTGAGTGCAGGGGTCAGTGCGGGGTTCAGTACAGGGGTCAGTGCAGGGATGAGTGCAGAGGTCAGTGCGGGGGTGAGTGCAGGGGTCAGTGCGAGGGTGAGTGCAGGGGTCAGTGCGGGGTTCAGTACAGGGGTCAGTGCAGGGATGAGTGCAGGGGTCAGTGCGGGGGTGAGTGCAGGGGTCAGTGCGGGGGTGAGTGCAGGGGTCAGTGGGGGTCAGTGCAGGGATGAGTGCAGAGGTCAGTGGGGGGCAGTGCAGGGGTCAGTGCGGGGGTGGGTGCAGGGGTCAGTGCAGGGGTCAGTACAGGGGTCAGTGCGGGGGTGAGTGCAGGGATGAGTGCAGAGGTCAGTGCGGGGGTGAGTGCAGGGATGAGTGCAGAGGTCAGTGCGGGGGTGAGTGCAGGGGTCAGTGCGGGGGGTCAGTGCAGGGGTCAGTGCGGGGATGAGTGCAGGGATCAGTGGGGGGCAGTGCAGGGGTCAGTGCGGGGATGAGTGCGGGGGTCAGTGCAGGGGGCAGTGCAGGGGTCAGTGCGGGGGGTCAGTGCAGGGGTCAGTGCAGGGGTCAGTGCGGGGGTCAGTGCAGGGGTAAGTGCGGGGGGGCAGTGCAGGGGTCAGTGCGGGGGGGCAGTGCAGGGGTCAGTGCGGGGGGGGCAGTGCAGGGGTCAGTGCAGGGGTCAGTGCAGGGGTCAGTGCAGGGGGCAGTGCGGGGGTCAGTGCAGGGGTCAGTGCGGGGATGAGTGCGGGGGTCAGTGCGGGGGTCAGTGCAGGGGTCAGTGCGGGGATGAGTGCAGGGGTCAGTGCGGGGGTCAGTGCAGGGGTAAGTGCGGGGGGTCAGTGCAGGGGTCAGTGCAGGGGTCAGTGCGGGGGTCAGTGCAGGGGTCAGGGCAGGGGTCAGTGGGGGTCAGTGCAGGGGTCAGGGCAGGGGTCAGTGGGGGTCAGTGCAGGGGTCAGGGCAGGGGTCAGTGCAGGGGTCAGTGCGGGGGTCAGTGCAGGGGTAAGTGCAGGGGTCAGTGGGGGTCAGTGCAGGGGTCAGTGGGGGTCAGTGCAGGGGTCAGTGCGGGGGTCAGTGCAGGGGTAAGTGCAGGGGTAAGTGCAGGGGTCAGTGGGGGTCAGGGCAGGGGTCAGTGTACGGGTCGGTACAGGGGTCAGTTCTGCGCATTAACCCGTCTGTGGTCGCCGTCACATTTCTTACCAGGTCAAAGCCGGCCATGGTGTCGGGGAACTGCGCCATCAGCTTCATGGCGAACTGCACGGCCTCCTTCACTGCTGGGAGATCTTCATGTCTGGAGGGAGAGGGCACAGAGCGCTGACATCATGGACCCTCATCAGGGGGACGCGGCCCCACTATGTTGGTCACCCCCTATCCACGAACCCCACTACTGTGCAGAGGTAGAGTTCTGTACATGAACCAGGAGGCTCAGGATGAATTCTGCGATCCACGGCTGCCAGTGCGGACTATACCTGTGTACGGTGTAAATGATCTTCATGCCTATGAAGTCCGGGTGGTCCTCCTTGAAGCGGTTAGTGATGTCTCTGTAGGTGGCCACTGACCAGGCGCGATCGTGGGTGGCACCGTCCAGCTCATAGACCTATGGGGAATGGGGCAAACCCATTAGGCCCGGAGTCTCCTCCGCTGGCCCGAGGCCGCCCTGTCCTGGACTCACCGGGGCGAGCATGGTCCGCAGCTCCACGTACTGGATCTGGTCCTGGTAGAGCTCCTTCAGACCCTCGTATGTGTACTCCCTGAACACCGGGGCGTAGAGGATGAGGCCGGAGGCAGCGATGAAAGCCCCCTCAAACCTGCGCCACACGATGTCCTGTGTGGGGTACTCCAGCTCCGGGGAGTCCGTCAGCAGCGTCAGGTTATGTATGAGGCTGGAGGAAAGCATAGACATATACAGGAATCAGCTGCAGCGGCCATACACCCCCATATACCCGCTGTACCGCCCCATGTACCCCCATATACCCGCAGCACCGCCCCATACACCCCCATATACCCGCAGCACCGCCCCATGTACCCCCATATACCCCCATATACCTACTGTACCGCCCCATGTACCCCCATATTCCCGCAGCACCGCACCATATACCCGCATATACCTGCTGTACCGCCCCATACACCCCCATATACCCGCAGTACCGCCCCATGTACCCCCATATACCAGCAACACCGCCCCATACACCCCCATATACCTACTGTACCGCCCCATACACCCCCCATATTCCAGCAGCACCGCCCCATGTACCCCCATAAAGCAGCAACACCGCCCCATACACCCCCATATACCCGCAGTACCGCCCCATGTACCCCCATATACCCGCAGTACCGCCCCATACACCCCCATATACCTACTGTACCGCCCCATACACCCCCATATACCCACAGTACCGCCCCACGTACCCCCATAAAGCAGCAACACCGCCTTATACACCCCCATATACCCGCAGTACCGCCCCACATACCCCCATAAAGCAGCAACACCGCCCCATACACCCCCAACACTCCCCCATATACCCGCAGTACCACCCAATTTACCCCCATATACCCACAATACTGTCCCATGTACCCCCATATACCAGCAGCACCGCCCCATATACCCCTTTACACCCCCATATATCTACAGCACAGCCCCATATACCAGCAGCAGTGCCCCATATACCCCCATATACCCGCAGTACCGCCCCATACACCCCCATATACCCCCTGCATTGCCCAATATACCTCCTGCATTGCCCCATACACTCTCTGCACCGCCCCATATGCTCCCTGCACCGCCCCATATATCCCCTGCACCGCTCCATATACTCCATGCTTCACCCCATACACTCCCTGCACTGTACCCGCATCGCCCCATACACTCCCTGCACCGCCCCATATATCCCCTGCACTGATCCATATACTTCCTGCAGCGCTCCATATACTCCATGCTTCGCCCCATATATCCCCTACACGTCCCATATACCCCCTGTACCGCCCTGTATACCCCCTGTACCGCCCTGTATACCCCCTGCACTGTCCTGTATACCCCCTGTACCGCCCTGTATACCCCCTGCACTGTCCTGTATACCCCCTGTACCGCCCTGTATACCCCCTGCACTGTCCTGTATACCCCCTGCACTGTCCTGTATACCCCCTGTACCGCCCTGTATACCCCCTGTATACCCCCTGCACTGTCCTGTATACCCTCTGCACTGTCCTGTATACCCCCTGCACTGTCCTGTATACCCCCTGTACCGCCCTGTATACCCTCTGCACTGTCCTGTATACCCCCTGCACTGTCCTGTATACCCCCTGCATCGCCCTGTATACCCCTTGTACTGTCCTGTATACCCCCTGTACCGCCCTGTATACCCCCTGTACCGCCCTGTATGCCCCCTGCACCGCCCTGTATACCCCTTGTACCGCCCTGTATACCCCCTGCACTGTCCTGTATACCCCCTGCACTGTCCTGTATACCCCCTGTACCGCACTGTATACCCCCTGTACCGCCCTGTATACCCCCTGCACTGTCCTGTATACCCCCTGTACCGCCCTGTATACCCCCTGTACCGCCCTGTATACCCCCTGTACCGCCCTGTATACCCCCTGCACCGTCCTGTATACCCCCTGCACTGTCCTGTATACCCCCTGTACCGCCCTGTATACCCCCTGCACCGCCCTGTATACCCCCTGCACTGTCCTGTATACCCCCTGTACCGCCCTGTATACCCCCTGCACCGCCCTGTATACCCCCTGCACCGCCCTGTATACCCCCTGTACCGCCCTGTATACCCCCTGCACTGTCCTGTATACCCCCTGTACCGCCCTGTATACCCCCTGCACCGCCCTGTATACCCCCTACACTGTCCTGTATACCCCCTGTACTGCCCTGTATACCCCCTGCACCGCCCTGTATACCCCCTGCACCGCTCTGTATACCCCCTGCACCGCCCTGTATACCCCCTGTACCGCCCTGTATACCCCCTGCACTGTCCTGTATACCCCCTGTACCGCCCTGTATACCCCCTGCACTGTCCTGTATACCCCCTGCACCGCCCTGTATACCCCCTGCACCGCCCTGTATACCCCCTGTACCGCCCTGTATACCCCCTGTACCGCCCTGTATACCCCCTGTACCGCCCTGTATACCCCCTGTACCGCCCTGTATACCCCCTGCACTGTCCTGTATACCCCCTGCACTGTCCTGTATACCCCCTGTACCGCCCTGTATACCCCCTGTACCGCCCTGTATACCCCCTGTACCGCCCTGTATACCCCCTGTACCGCCCTGTATACCCCCTGCACCGCCCTGTATACCCCCTGTACCGCCCTGTATACCCCCTGTACCGCCCTGTATACCCCCTGTACTGCCCTGTATACCCCCTGTACCGCCCTGTATACCCCCTGCACCGCCCTGTATACCCCCTGCACCGCCCTGTATACCCCCTGTACCGCCCTGTATACCCCCTGTACCGCCCTGTATACCCCCTGCACTGTCGTGTATCAGGATTTCCTCCGCGACCTCAGGTCTTATTGTTGCCCCCATAGACATGAATAGAGAGACCCTCGCAGCGGACCCCTCAGTGCCCCGGTGGGACCCGTCCGGTGACGATCCCCTCTCCTTCTCCATCACTGACCTGTTATCGAACTCGGTGGCGTCCCCCAGCTTCTTCCTGTAGGCCTCGAGCAGGATCCACTCGGAGCAGCCGGGCAGCTGCCGCCCCACCGGAGCCGGCCGGGAGAAGGTGAACCTGGTTTCTCCGGTGTGGGTGAAGCAGATGTAACAGTCCGGCAGATACGAGACGTTCCTCACCAGCCAATCCACACCCAGGATGGCAAAGTCATGTAGGTGCAGAGCGCCCCCTGTGGGTGCAGAATAGAGGTGAACGCATCAGGTGAGCACCATCTTTCTCCAAGATCTCCAGTATTCTACTAATATACGCCAATGCCTCCAATTAGAAATGTAGTATAGTTCTCCTGATATATCCATGGCTCTTACCTCATGTGCAGGGCATTGCAGCTTAGGTATCCATGGTTACAAGCACTCATAGTTAGTTACTTGTGGTCGTAACCATGGATACCTAAGCTGCAATGGCCTACACATGAGGTAAGAGACATGACTAATCAGGAGAACTGTACTACATTTCTAATTGGAGGCATTGGCGTATATTATGAGAATATTGGGACAGGATTTTGGAGCTGGGCGTACCCCTTTAAGCACAGCGCCTCTCCACTTCATGGTTGTGCCCGGTGCTGCGGCTTTGTACACAGACACCGCACCACGACCACCGCTCACCTTTGGGCATCTCTCGGAGGATACTGAACACTTTGCTCTGCTGGATGTACCCCCGGGCTCTGAAGAAGTGCATGCTGGGAGGGAAGATGTCACTTCTCAAGGCTTCAGTAATTTCCGCCTGCTTTATGGCCATCAGGTTTTTATTGGCCTCCTCTTCTCGCTCCCCCAGGACGATGTTACCGCCGGCTCTCTGGGAATTCTCCTCCTCCAGAAGAACGTCCCTCTCCTCCAAGAAGGGCAAACAGCGGCCATGACGGACCAAGGAGAGAAGGAGGATCCAAGACAGCCACATCTTTATCCTACGGCTGGAGGGACGAAGAGGACAGAGGACAGTTATCTACATGGACAGTCGCCGTCCTCTCCTCCCTGACCACATCACGGCCCAGAAACATCACATAGCACGGGGCCGGACACGATGGCTCTGGCAACTCGATCTGACCATCTAGTGTATAGGAACCTCCGGACGGGGAGAGGTGGAGCGGGCACGCTGGGATACAGGGTCCGAGGTGTTCTGCCGAGATCATGTATATGGGGGGGTCAGGAGGGGAAGCTGCCGGCAAACCGCCATCTAGGGTGTACATACCGCAATATGACGCTCCACCAAAGTCACCGTACAGCCACCCACGACTGCCGAGCCATCTGCAAGCTCACAGTCAGGCTAGTAGTCACCAGTAATGGCTGATAACAGGGAGCAATCACCTTTCCAACAGTCTCCTCCCCCAGTAATGGCTGATAACAGGGAGTAATAGAATGTACTCACCTGTCCTACAGTCTCCTCCCCCAGTAATGGCTGATAACAGGGAGCAATAGATTGTACTCACCTGTCTTACAGTCTCCTCCCCCAGTAATGGCTGATAACAGGGAGTAATAGCTTGTAGTCATCTGTCCTACAGTCTCCTCTCCCAGTAATGGCTGATAACAGGGAGAAATAGCTTGTAGTCACCTGTCCTACAGTCTCCTCCCCCAGTAATGGCTGATAACAGGGAGTAATAGCTTGTAGTCATCTGTCCTACATTCTGCTCCCCCACTAATGGCTGATAACAGGGAGTAATAGCTTGTAGTCACCTGTCCTACAGTCTCCTCCCCCAGTAATGGCTGATAACAGGGAGTAATAGCTTGTAGTCACCCATACTATAGTCTCCTCCCCCAGTAATGGCTGATAACAGCGAGTAATAGATTGTTCTCTCCTGTGATACAGTCCCCTCCCCCAGTGATGGCTGATAACAGAGAGTAATAGACTGTAGTCACCTGTCCTACAGTCTTCTCCCCCCAGTAATGGCTGATAACAGGGAGTAATAGCTTGTAGTCACCTGTCCTACAGTCTCCTCCCCCAGTAATAATTTAAGAAAAACTCCGGCACTCATAGATCAAAAAATTGTATTTGATATTTATTTATTTCATGGTCAGTAAATCAACGTTTCGGCATTTGCCTTCTTCAAAACTGATTTGTTAAAGATAAAGCAAAAAAAGGGAAATACAATCAGTACCATAAATATATACATCTTCTTTAGAAAAGAAAAAAGCTTTTTTTTTAAACAAAATCAAAATTAATGTACATATTTCCATATAATTAATACATTATACAGCGTGGTACTCGGAGAAAAGTCAGGCACAATATTCTATATCAAGAAGAAGCCCGGACATAGGAGGATTGAACCAGAAAAAACAGAGAAAAGGAAGCATGGACAGAATAAGTAACGGGCTTTACCAGTAGCAATTACTGGTTTGTTTTGAGACTTACAGTGCCTACAAGTAGTCTTCAACCCCCTGCAGATTTACAGTGCCTACAAGTAGTATTCAACCCCCTGCAGATTTATAATATATACAGTGCCTACAAGTAGTATTCAACCCCCTGCAGATTTATAATATATACAGTGCCTACAAGTAGTCTTCAACCCCTGCAGATTTACAGTGCCTACAAGTAGTATTCAACCCCCTGCAGATTTATAATATATACAGTGCCTACAAGTAGTCTTCAACCCCTGCAGATTTACAGTGCCTACAAGTAGTATTCAACCCCCTGCAGATTTACAGTGCCTACAAGTAGTATTCAACCCCCTGCAGATTTACAGTGCCTACAAGTAGTCTTCAACCCCCTGCAGATTTATAATATATACAGTGCCTACAAGTAGTGTTCAACCCCCTGCAGATTTATAATATATACAGTGCCTACAAGTAGTATTCAACCCCCTGCAGATTTAGCAGGTTTACACATTCGGAATAACTTGGCATTGTGACATTTGGACTGTAGATCAGCCTGGAAGTGGGAAATGCAGCAAAAAAGAATGTTATTTCTTTTTTTATTTTTTTTTTAAATTGTGAAAAGTTTATTCAGAGGGTCATTTATTATTCAACCCCTCAAACCACCAGAATTCTGTTTGGTTCCCCTAAAGTATTAAGAAGTATTTCAGGCACAAAGAACAATGAGCTTCACATGTTTGGATTAATTATCTCTTTTTCCAGCCTTTTCTGACTAATGAAGACCCTCCCCAAACTTGTGAACAGCACTCATACATGGTCAACATGGGAAAGACAAAGGAGCATTCCAGGGCCATCAGAGACAAGATCGTGGAGGGTCACAAGGCTGGCAAGGGGTACAAAACCCTTTCCAAGGAGTTGGGCCTACCTGTCTCCACTGTTGGGAGCATCATCCGGAAGTGGAAGGCTTAGGCTGCTTTCACACATCCGGCTTTTGCAATGCGGCACAATCCGGCACTTTGCAGGAAAACCGCAACCGGTTTTTTTTGCTGCCGGTTGCGTTTTTCCTGCATAGACTTTAATTAGTGCCACATTGTGCCGCATGGGCTTGCGTTCGGTCCGGCTTTTGCCGCATGCGGCAGATTTAGCCGATGCGGCGGCCGGATGGAACGTTCCCTGGCACGTTTTTTGCTCCGGCAAAAAAAAACCGCATCGCGCCGCATCCGGCCGATGCGGCGCTTTTCCCAATGCATCCCTATGGATGCCGGATGCGGCGCGATGCGGCAAAAACCGCATCCGGCCGCCGCATGCGGTTTTTGCCACTGCGCATGCTCAGTAGCATGCCGCAAGCGGCAAAAACCGGACCGGCCGCATGTAAAAAACTTATGCAAAGGATGCGGTGTTTTCACCGCATCCGTTGCATAGGCTTCACAGCCGGATTGAGCCGCAGAGCTCAAGCCGGATGTGTGAAAGTAGCCTTATGGAACTACTGTTAGCCTTCCACGGCCTGGACAGCCTTTGAAAGTTTCCACCCGTGCCGAGGCCAGGCTTGTCCGAAGAGTCAAGGCTAACCCAAGGACAACAAGGAAGGAGCTCCGGGAAGATCTCATGGCAGTGGGGACATTGGTTTCAGTCAATACCATAAGTAACGTACTCCACCGCAATGGTCTCCGTTCCAGACGAGCCCGTAAGGTACCTTTACTTTCAAAGCGTCATGTCAAGGCTTGTCTACAGTTTGCTCATGATCACTTGGAGGACTCTGAGACAGACTGGTTCAAGGTTCTCTGGTCTTATGAGACCAAGATCGAGATCTTTGGTGCCAACCACACACGTGACGTTTGAAGACTGGATGGCACTGCATACGACCCCAAGAATACCATCCCTACAGTCAAGCATGGTGGTGGCAGCATCATGCTGTGGGGCTGTTTCTCAGCCAAGGGGCCTGGCCATCTGGTCCGCATCCATGGGAAGATGGATAGCACGGCCTACCTGGAGATTTTGGCCAAGAACCTCCGCTCCTCCATCAAGGATCTTAAGATGGGTCGTCATTTCATCTTCCAACAAGACAACGACCCAAAGCACACAGCCAAGAAAACCAAGGCCTGGTTCAAGAGGGAAAAAATCAAGGTGTTGCAGTGGCCTAGTCAGTCTCCTGACCTTAACCCAATTGAAAACTTGTGGAAGGAGCTCAAGATTAAAGTCCACATGAGACACCCAAAGAACCTAGATAACTTGGAGAAGATCTGCATGGAGGAGTGGGCCAAGATAACTCCAGAGACCTGTGCCGGCCTGATCAGGTCTTATAAAAGACGATTATTAGCTGTAATTGCAAACAAGGGTTATTCCACAAAATATTAAACCTAGGGGTTGAATAATAATTGACCCACACTTTTATGTTGAAAATTTATTAAAATTTAACTGAGCAACATAACTTGTTGGTTTGTAAGATTTATGCATCTGTTAATAAATCCTGCTCTTGTTTGAAGTTTGCAGGCTCTAACTTATTTGCATCTTATCAAACCTGCTAAATCTGCAGGGGGTTGAAGACTACTTGTAGGAACTGTACATATTATAAATCTGCAGGGGGTTGAAGACTACTTGTAGGCACTGTACATATTATAAATCTGCAGGGGGTTGAAGACTACTTGTAGGCACTGTACATATTATAAATCTGCAGGGGGTTGAATACTACTTGTAGGCACTGTACATATTATAAATCTGCAGGGGGTTGAAGACTACTTGTAGGCACTGTAAATCTGTAGGGGGTTGAATACTACTTGTAGGCACTGTAAATCTGCAGGGGGTTGAATACTACTTGTAGGCACTGTACATATTATAAATCTGCAGGGGGTTGAAGACTACTTGTAGGAACTGTACATATTATAAATCTGCAGGGGGTTGAAGACTACTTGTAGGCACTGTACATATTATAAATCTGCAGGGGGTTGAAGACTACTTGTAGGCACTGTACATATTATAAATCTGCAGGGGGTTGAAGACTACTTGTAGGCACTGTAAATCTGTAGGGGGTTGAATACTACTTGTAGGCACTGTAAATCTGCAGGGGGTTGAATACTACTTGTAGGCACTGTACATATTATAAATCTGCAGGGGGTTGAATACTACTTGTAGGCACTGTACATATTATAAATCTGCAGGGGGTTGAATACTACTTGTAGGCACTGTACATATTATAAATCTGCAGGGGGTTGAATACTACTTGTAGGCACTGTAAATCTGCAGGGGGTTGAATACTACTTGTAGGCACTGTACATATTATAAATCTGCAGGGGGTTGAAGACTACTTGTAGGCACTGTACATATTATAAATCTGCAGGGGGTTGAATACTACTTGTAGGCACTGTACATATTATAAATCTGCAGGGGGTTGAAGACTACTTGTAGGCACTGTACATATTATAAATCTGCAGGGGGTTGAATACTACTTGTAGGCACTGTACATATTATAAATCTGCAGGGGGTTGAAGACTACTTGTAGGCACTGTACATATTATAAATCTGCAGGGGGTTGAATACTACTTGTAGGCACTGTACATATTATAAATCTGCAGGGGGTTGAAGACTACTTGTAGGCACTGTAAATCTGCAGGGGGTTGAATACTACTTGTAGGCACTGTAAATCTGCAGGGGGTTGAATACTACTTGTAGGCACTGTAAATCTGCAGGGGGTTGAATACTACTTGTAGGCACTGTACATATTATAAATCTGCAGGGGGTTGAATACTACTTGTAGGCACTGTACATATTATAAATCTGCAGGGGGTTGAATACTACTTGTAGGCACTGTACATATTATAAATCTGCAGGGGGTTGAATACTACTTGTAGGCACTGTACATATTATAAATCTGCAGGGGGTTGAAGACTACTTGTAGGCACTGTACATATTATAAATCTGCAGGGGGTTGAAGACTACTTGTAGGCACTGTACATATTATAAATCTGCAGGGGGTTGAAGACTACTTGTAGGCACTGTACATATTATAAATCTGCAGGGGGTTGAATACTACTTGTAGGCACTGTACATATTATAAATCTGCAGGGGGTTGAATACTACTTGTAGGCACTGTATATCTGCAGGGGGTTGAATACTTCTTGTAGGCACTGTACATATTATAAATCTGCAGGGGGTTGAATACTACTTGTAGGCACTGTACATATTATAAATCTGCAGGGGGTTGAATACTACTTGTAGGCACTGTACATATTATAAATCTGCAGGGGGTTGAATACTACTTGTAGGCACTGTACATATTATAAATCTGCAGGGGGTTGAATACTACTTGTAGGCACTGTAAATCTGCAGGGGGTTGAATACTACTTGTAGGCACTGTATAAAATGTCCTATTTTTTCTTTTAGCCGTTTAGACAGCAGCGCAGCATCATTGTCACCTCCTCGTAGGGAAATATGCAGCAGATTGTCCTTACTTATTTTCTTATAGAGGTAAAAGGCGCCTTTATATTATGATATTTTCATGCGCTTTTAGGACACGGTGGAATCATGTATTTCATTCTGTCCATAGACTTCTTCATGCTGCCATTTACTCCACCTTGAATTTTCTATTACAAGGATACAATGTTATCCTATATCATATAAACCTGAATTATGTTCCCGTTACTTATTCTGTCCATTGCTTCCTTTTCTCTGTTTTTTCTGGTTCAATCCTCCTATGTCCGGGCTTTCTTCTTGATATAGAATATTGTGCCTGACTTTTCTCCGAGTACCACGCTGTATAATGTATTAATTATATGGAAATATGTACATTAATTTTGACTTTGTTTTAAAAAAAAAAAGCTTTTTTCTTTTCTAAAGAAGATGTATATATTTATGGCACTGATTGTATTTCCCTTTTTTTTTGCTTTATCTTTAACAAATCAGTTTTGAAGAAGGCAAATGCCGAAACGTTGATTTACTGACCATGAAATAAATATCAAATACAATTTTTTGATCTACGAGTGACGGAGTTTTTCTTAAATTATTACTGGGGTTTCTCCTGAGCCCCACATATCAGTGAGCCAGGCCATCTCTTTAATTATTCCTCCCCCAGTAATGGCTGATAACAGGGAGTAATAGCTTGTAGTCACCCATACTATAGTCTCCTCCCCCAGTAATGGCTGATAACAGAGAGTAATAGACTGTAGTCACCTGTCCTACAGTCTCCTCCCCTAGTAATGGCTGATAACAGGGAGTAATAGATTGTACTCACCTGTCCTACAGTCTGCTCCCCCAGTAATGGCTGATAACAGGGAGCAATAGAATGTACTCACCTGTCCTACAGTCTCCTCCCCCAGTAATTGCTGATAACAGGGAGCAATAGAATGTACTCACCTGTCCTACAGTCTCCTCCCCAGTAATGGCTGATAACAGGGAGTAATAGAGTGTACTCACCTGTCCTACAGTCCCCTCCCCCAGTAATGGCTGATAACAGGGATTAATAGATTGCACTCACCTGTCCTACAGTCTCCTCCCCCAGTAATGGCTGATAACAGGGAGTAATAGATTGCACTCACCTGTCCTACAGGCTGCTCCCCCAGTAATGGCTGATAACAGGGAGTAATAGATTGTACTCACCTGTCCTACAGTCTCCTCCCCCAGTAATAGCTGATAACATGGAGAAATAGATTGTAGTCACCTGTCCTACAGTCCCCTCCCACAGTAATGGCTGACAACAGGGAGTAATAGATTGCACTCACCTGTCCTACAGTCTGCTCCCCCAGTAATGGCTGATAACAGGGAGTAATAGGTTGCAGGCACAGGTTTCCCGTCGCTGTACCCTATATCTTTGGTACTTTCCAGGCAGATGTGCACCTGTTCCCCCCTGAGCCCGCACCCCCCAGCGAGGACAGACACCCCGGAGCGTCCTACCGTAGGCAGCGCGGGTCCTGTAGTGCGGCACCAGCGCTTGTAGCGGGGATTTGGCGGCAGACGCCTGAGTCAGCAGATGCCGGGTTACACACGAATGATCGGGTTCAGTGTGTCAACGAAATGAGCCTGAAAGTGCAGACGAGGAGGAGACGCTTCCTCTATCTGCTGCGACCGTGTGATGCCGAGCACACTGTGCACACGGTCATCACACACCCCCCGGCTTTACTTTCCTCTCTGGTATCAGCCATTTCAGACTATAGTTCTGTTAGGGGTAAAAACTAAAACCTCCAGAAACAGATCTCAAATCTACTTTACATTAGATGGTTACGTCACAATATTCAGTGACCGCCCGTCTCCTCCGTCCTCAGTATTCAGTGACCGCCCGTCTCCTCCATCCTCTGTATTCAGTCACCGCCTGTCTCCTCCATCCTCAGTATTTGGTCACAGCCTGTCTCCTCCGTCCTCAGTATTCAGTCACCGCCTGTCTCCTCCATCCTCAGTATTTGGTCACAGCCTGTCTCCTCCGTCCTCAGTATTCAGTCACCGCCTGTCTCCTCCATCCTCAGTATTCAGTCACCCCTGTCTTCTCCGTTCTCAGTATTCAGTCACTGCCCATGTCTTCCATACTCAGTATTCGGTGAATGTCCGTCTCCTCCATCCTCATTATTCGGTCACAGTCTGTCTCCTCCATCCTCAGTATTCGGTCACCACCCGTCTCCTCCATCCTCAGTATTCGGTGATCGCCCATCTCCTCCATCCTCATTATTCGGTCACCGCCCATCTCCTCCATCCTCAGTATTCAGTCACCTCCTGTCTCCTCCGTCCTCACTATTCGGTCATCGCCCATCTCCTCCATCCTCAGTATTCAGTCACCACCTGTCTCCTCCGTCCTCAGTATTCGGTCACCGCCTGTCTCCCTTATCCTCATTATTCGGTGATCGCCCGTCTCCTCCGTCCTCAATATTCAGTGACTGCCCGTCTCCTCCGTCCTCAGTATTCAGTCACTGACCATCTCTTCCATCCTCAGTGTTCGGTGATCGTTTATCTCCTCCATCCTCATTATTCGGTCACAGCCCGTCTCCTCCATCCTCAGTATTCGGTCACCGCCCGTCTCCTCCATCCTCAGTATTCGGTCACCGCCCGTCTCCTCCATCCTCAGTATTCGGTCACCACCCGTCTCCTCCGTCCTCAGTATTCGGTGATCGCCCGTCTCTTCCATCCTCATTATTCGGTCACCGCCCGTCTCCTCCGTCCTCAGTATTCAGTCACCACCCATCTCTTCCATTCTCAGTATTCAATCACAGCCCGTCTCCTCCATCCTCAGTATTCAGTCACCGCCTGTCTCCTCCATCCTCCGTATTCAGTCACCGCCTGTCTCCTCCATCCTCCGTATTCAGTCACCGCCTGTCTCCTCTGTCCTCAGTATTCGGTCACCGCCCGTCTCCTCCGTCCTCAGTATTCAGTGACCGCCCGTCTCCTCCATCCTCAGTATTCGGTGACCGCCCGTCTCTTCCATCCTCATTATTCGGTCACCGCCCGTCTCCTCCGTCCTCAGTATTCAGTCACCACCCATCTCTTCCATCCTCAGTATTCAATCACAGCCCGTCTCCTCCAGCCTCAGTATTCAGTCACCGCCTGTCTCCTCCATCCTCCGTATTCAGTCACCGCCTGTCTCCTCTGTCCTCAGTATTCGGTCACCGCCCGTCTCCTCCGTCCTCAGTATTCAGTGACCGCCCGTCTCCTCCATCCTCAGTATTCGGTCACCGCCCGTCTCCTCCATCCTCAGTATTCGGTCACCGCCCGTCTCCTCCGTCCTCAGTATTCGGTGATCGCCCGTCTCTTCCATCCTCATTATTCGGTCACCGCCCGTCTCCTCCGTCCTCAGTATTCAGTCACCGCCCGTCTCCTCCATCCTCACTATTCGGTCACCGCCCGTCTCCTCCGTCCTCAGTATTCGGTGATCGCCCGTCTCTTCCATCCTCATTATTCGGTCACCGCCCGTCTCCTCCGTCCTCAGTATTCAGTCACCACCCATCTCTTCCATCCTCAGTATTCAATCACAGCCCGTCTCCTCCATCCTCAGTATTCAGTCACCGCCTGTCTCCTCCATCCTCCGTATTCAGTCACCGCCTGTCTCCTCCATCCTCCGTATTCAGTCACCGCCTGTCTCCTCCATCCTCCGTATTCAGTCACCGCCTGTCTCCTCCATCCTCCGTATTCAGTCACCGCCTGTCTCCTCTGTCCTCAGTATTCAGTCACCGCCTGTCTCCTCTGTCCTCAGTATTCGGTCACCGCCCATCTCCCCCATCCTCAGTATTCAGTCATCGCCCGTCTCCTCTATCCTCGATTTTGTACTGATAGAGTCCAGCTGAAATGCTGCATGACTCCTCGAGTAATGAATGTGGCTGCTGATGATGGCCCTGAGACCATGACCCTTGTCTGCAGAGGACTTTCTTGTGCAGTCATGTAGAGCTGAATTCACAATTTACATTTTTAAAAAATAAATTCAGAATTAGTCAAAGGTCGGAGTTTCTAAACAGGAAGTAAAACTGTAAAGCTGGATTCAAGACCGAAAATATATGAGAGAAATGAGGAACTTACCGCACCATGAATGAAACCAATCACAAAGGTATCAACAGAAACCAAGAGCTATTTAACCCTTTCCTCCCTACAGACAGAAATACATGAAATTCTGTCTGCAGTCACCACTAGGGGGAGCTCCCTGTATACAGAGATACATGATAAGATCCTGTCTACAGCTACCACTAGGGGGAGCTCCCTATATACAGAGATACATGATAAGATCCTGTCTGCAGCCACCACTAGGGGGAGATCCCTGTATACAGAGATACATGATAAGATCCTGTCTGCAGCCACCACTAGGGGGAGATCCCTGTATACAGAGATACATGATAAGATCCTGTCTGCAGCCACCACTAGGGGGAGATCCCTGTATACAGAGATACATGATAAGATCCTGTCTACAGCTACCACTAGGGGGAGCTCCCTATATACAGAGATACATGATAAGATCCTGTCTGCAGCCACCACTAGGGGGAGCTCCCTGTATACAGAGATACATGATAAGATCCTGTCTGCAGCCACCACTAGGGGGAGATCCCTGTATACAGAGATACATGATAAGATCCTGTCTACAGCTACCACTAGGGGGAGCTCCCTATATACAGAGATACATGATAAGATCCTGTCTGCAGCCACCACTAGGGGGAGATCCCTGTATACAGAGATACATGATAAGATCCTGTCTGCAGCCACCACTAGGGGGAGATCCCTGTATACAGAGATACATGATAAGATCCTGTCTACAGCTACCACTAGGGGGAGCTCCCTATATACAGAGATACATGATAAGATCCTGTCTGCAGCCACCACTAGGGGGAGATCCCTGTATACAGAGATACATGATAAGATCCTGTCTGCAGCCACCACTAGGGGGAGATCCCTGTATACAGAGATACATGATAAGATCCTGTCTGCAGTCACCACTAGAGGGAGCTCCCTGTATACAGAGATACATGATAAGCTCCTGTCTGCAGCCACCACTAGGGGGAGCCCCCTGTATACAGAGATACATGATAAGCTCCTGTCTGCAGCCACCACTAGGGGGAGCCCCCTGTATACAGAGATACATGATAAGCTCCTGTCTGCAGCCACCACTAGGGGGAGCCCCCTGTATACAGAGATACATGATAAGATCCTGCCTGCAGTCACCACTAGGGGGAGCTCCCTGTATACAGAGATACATGATAAGATCCTGTCTGCAGCCACCACTAGGGGGAGCTCCCTGTATACAGAGATACATGATAAGATCCTGTCTACAGCTACCACTAGGGGGAGCTCCCTCTATACAGAGATACATGATAAGATCCTGTCTGCAGCCACCACTAGGGGGAGATCCCTGTATACAGAGATACATGATAAGATCCTGTCTACAGCTACCACTAGGGGGAGCTCCCTGTATACAGAGATACATGATAAGATCCTGTCTACAGCTACCACTAGGGGGAGCTTCCTGTATACAGAGACACATGATAAGATCCTGTCTGCAGCCACCACTAGGAGGAGCTCCCTGTATACAGAGATACATGATAAGATCCTGTCTGCAGCCACCACTAGGGGGAGCTCCCTATATACAGAGATACATGATAAGATCCTGTCTGCAGTCACCACTAGGGGGAGTTCCCTGTATACACAGATACATGATAAGATCCTGTCTGCAGCCACCACTAGGGGGAGCTCCCTGTATACAGCGATACATGATAAGAGTCAGTCTGCAGCCACTACTAGGGGGAGCTCCCTGTATACAGAGATACATGATAAGATCCTGTCTGCAGCCACCACTAGGGGGAGCTCCCTGTATACAGAGATACATGATAAGATCCTGTCTGCAGTCACCACTAGGGGGAGCTCCCTGTATACAGAGATACATGATAATATCCTGTCTGCAGTCACCACTAGGGGGAGCTCCCTGTATACAGCGATACATGATAAGAGTCAGTCTGCAGCCACTACTAGGGGGATGAGGATCCACAGTCAGCAGAAATATATTGCAACACAAAGACCCACCCGCTCCCTGCACTGCAATAGAAGCCACTGGCTAATGAGAGGCCAACAGCTGATGTCGGTGTGCCTGTTACAGGCGAAACATGGCAGTGACATCATGTGCTCGCTGACGTTAGCTCTCGGCTTCTACACCAACTATATAAGAGAACAGGTGACATTAGACCAAGAAGGGGCCCAGAATGGAGGACACCATATCAGGAAAGGGCCCAGAATAGGGAACATTACACCAGGAGGGGCCCAGAATGGGAGACATTATACCAGCAAGGGGCTCAGAATGGAGGACATTATACCAGTAAGATGCCCAGAATGGTGGACATTATACCAGGAAGGGGCCCAGAATGGGAGACATTATACCAGGAAGGGGCCCAGAATGGGAGACATTATACCAATAAGGGGCCCAGAATAGGGGACATTATACCAGTAAGGGGCCGAGAATGGGAGACATTATATAAGGAAGGGGCCTAGAATGGGGGACATTATACCAGGAAGGGGCCCAGAATGGGAGACATTATACCAGGAAGGGGCCTAGAATGAGGGACATTATACCAGGAAGGGGCCCAGAATAGGGGACATTATACCAGCAAGGGGCTCAGAATGGAGGACATTATACCAGAAAGAGGCCTAGAATGGTGGATATTATAACAGTAAGGGGCCCAGAATGGGAGACATTATATCAGGAAGGGGCCCAGAATGGGAGACATTATACCAGGAAAGGGCTCAGAATGGAGGACGTTATACCAGTAAGAGGCCCAGAATGGTGGACATTATACCAGCAAGGGGCCCAGAATGGGAGACATTATACCAGGAAGGGGCCCAGAATGGGAGACATTATACCAGTAAGAGGCCCAGAATGGTGGACATTATACCAGCAAGGGGCCCAGAATGGGAGACATTATATCAGGAAGGGGCCCAGAATGGGAGACATTATACCAGTAAGAGGCCCAGAATGGTGGACATTATACCAGCAAGGGGCCCAGAATGGGAGACATTATATCAGGAAGGGGCCCAGAATGGGAGACATTATACCAGTAAGAGGCCCAGAATGGTGGACATTATACCAGCAAGGGGCCCAGAATGGGAGACATTATACCAGGAAAGGGCTCAGAATGGAGGACGTTATACCAGTAAGAGGCCCAGAATGGTGGACATTATACCAGCAAGGGGCCCAGAATGGGAGACATTATACCAGGAAGGGGCCCAGAATGGGAGACATTATACCAGCAAGGGGTTCATAATGGAGGACATTATACCAGTAAGAGGCCCAAAATGGGGGACATTATACCAGGAAGGGGCCCAGAATAGGGGACATTATACCAGTAAGGGGCCCAGAATGGGAGACATTATATCAGGAAGGGGCCCAGAATGGGGGATATTATATTAGGAAGGGGCCCAGATTAGGGGACATTATACCAGGAAGGGGCCCAGAATGGGGGACATTATACCAGGAAAGGGCCTAGAATGGGGGACATTATACCAGGAAGGGGCCCAGAATGGGGGACATTATACCAGGAAGGGGCCCAGAATGTGGGACATTATACCAGGAAGGGGCCCAGAATGGGGGACATTATACCAAGAAGGGGCCCAGAATGAGGGACATTATTACATGGGGATTATTGGTGAGGACCCTGGCCCAAATTGTCCTTTGAGGGCCATTGAGCTGTAGTTACGCCACTGCTAGAAACCCATATTCTTTTTGGGAGTTTTATTAAAAAGCATCCCCAAACAATCCCCCCTACTTACTAAACGTTGGTGCCCAGAGGAAAACCAGCAGTATGGCCAGACATCAGCACATCCAGATGTCTGCTTACCTGTATGCTTGCCCAGGTCTACGCTGTTGAGAGTTCCCCAGTGGTCACACAACCATCACGTACGTTTCGGGCTTTAGGATCACGTCAGTGTCACCTAGGTAGGGAACCCCTCAGGAGACCGCGTCTTCAGGAAGATTGGGTTTATTACGACTGACCGGGAGCATTAACACCCAGAATTGGCGATCAAGTCCTTCTCTCAACTGAGTGTTTTAGATATCGGCATTTATTTAATTGGTTACATAACGAGTCCGGAGCGCGTGATTCTCGCATGATCGTCATATGGAAATCTACACAACACATCTGGTCACAGATCAGCTATGGATTTCTCACTTTATGCCCAATTTTTGCACTTTCCCTTTATTTCTCCTTTTCTAAGAGTCAAACCTTTTTCACACATCAAATCACAGATCTCACATCTATAATCTACAGCTAAATAAAAGAAGAAAAAGACTAAAAAAGCCAAAGACGCCGAACATCTCTAAAAAGAAACCAAGGAGGATTTAACTCCACAGATTTAAATACAGTCCAGATTTTAAGTTTAGTCATATATATTGTCCCAACACAAAAGTAATAACACTCTCTTGGGGCCCTATGCTATCACTAACCTCAGGGATACTCCTAATGGTAGAGATGCCTGAGTCCCGTTCCTGGCTAGTCTCGTGACCAGATGTAATCTGATACCCCCTCCCACCAGGGAAGGATGGGGCAGGAGTGTGATGTTAACCACAGATAAAGACAGACCAGGGAAAACCAAAACGCTGACACACTGCACACACATTCACAGGATTAAGCAATAAGAGATTTAGGAGGAAAACAAGAGCAGGAAGGTAGCTACAACAGACAACTGAGGTAAACTCCAAAACTGCACAAAGCAGTAAGCACTACTTTCGCCAGATAGTCTGGAACACCACACCTCATCAGACCAACTAAGATAAACTATAGCTGGCATAGGTGTAAGGATTCAGCCAGTATAAATAGGAGGGGAGCAGATGTGATTTGCTTTCCCACAACATGTGATCAAAGCAGACTAACAAGCAGACTAGCAGAGATATAGCTGGCATAGGTGGAAGGGTTCAGCCAGCATTAATAGGTGGGGAGCAGATGTGATTGGCTTCCCCACAACATGTGATCAAAGCAGTATACTAAGCAGACTAGCAGAGCTATAGCTGGCATAGGTGGAAGGATCCAGCCAGCATAAAGAGAGGAGCAGATGTGATTGACGTCCCAACATGTGATCAAATCAGACTAACAAGCAGACTAGCAAAAATATAGCTGGCATAGGTGGAAGGATTCAGCCAACATTAATAGGAGGGGAGCAGATGTGATTGGCTTCCCCACAACATGTGATCAAAGCAGACTAAGGGGCACTTTGCACACTACGACATCGCAGGTGCGATGTCGGTGGGGTCAAATCGAAAGTGACGCACATCCGGCGTCACTGTCGACATCGGAGTATGTGAATCATTTTTACTACGATTAACGAGTGCAATAGCGTCGAAATCGTATGATTGGTGTAGCGTCGGTTATTTTCATAATTTCGGAAGGACCGATGTTACGATGGTGTTCCTCGTTCCTGCGGCAGCACACATCGCTGTGTGTGAAGCCGCAGGAGCGAGGAAGATCGCCTTACCTGCGTCCTGGCTGCAATGAGGAAGGAAGGAGGTGGGCGGGATGTTTACGTCCCGCTCATCTCCGCCCCCCTGCTTCTATTGGCTGTCTGCCGTGTGACGTCGCTGTGACGCCGCACGACCCGCCCCCTTAGGAAGGAGGCGGTTCGCCGGCCAGAGCAACGTCGCAGGGCAGGTATGTGCATGTGAAGCTGCCATAGCGATAATATTCGCTACGGCAGCTATCACAAGATATCGCAGCTGCGACGGGGGCGGGGACTATCGCGTTCGGCATCCCTACCATCGGCTTGCAATGTCGTAGTGTGCAAAGTACCCCTAACAAGCAGACTAGCAGAGATATAGCTGGTATAGGTGGAAAGATCCAGCCAGCATAAAGAGGGGAGCAGATGTGATTGGTTTCCCCACAACATATGATCAAATCAGACTAACAAGCAGACTAGCAGAAATATAGCTGGCATAGGTGCAAGGATTCAGCCAGCATTAATAGGTGGGGAGCAGATGTGATTGGCTTCCCCACAACATGTGATCAAAGCAGACTCACAGGCAGACTAGCACAGATCTAGCTGGCATAGGTGGAAGGATTCAGCCAGCATTAAAAGGACTGAAGCAGATGTGATTGGCTTCCCCACAACATGTGATCAAAGCAGACTCACAGGCAGACTAGCAGTGATTAACGCTTGCTAGCCTGCCTATAAATCAGCACAAAGCAGGTCGATGCCTGTGTCTGCCTGCGTTGTTCCCAGACACCAGGCGGAGTGTCAGGATCTGTATTCCTCCTTCCTCCCACCATGGCATGTCCCAGGAGACAAGTGACCCCGCACTTGGACACTCCCAGGTGCTCTTTAGCTTTCCATTTATGGCTTCTTCTGGCCTTTCACCATGCACATTTCAAGAGGCAAATGAGAAGACCGTGTGTTGTGATGTCCAAATATTTGAGCAGCCAGGATCAGAAGAAGCCGACGGTGAGGAATGGCAAGGTAAGGTGGATGATGATGAAACACAGTTGCCAATAAGTCATACTAAGTCTACAAATCAAGAGGAAGACCAGAGTGTAGAAGTGGAAGACGAGGTGGTGAATGATGAAGTTACTGACCCAACATGGGACGGTACCATGCACAGGGAGGACAGAAGCTCAGAGGGGGAGGGATCCGTAGCACCGCAACAGGCAGCAAGAGGCAGTGGGGTGGCCAGAGGGAGAAGGTGGGCAACTAAACATGACCAGATTCAATGGCAAACATTAGGTGTTCCCCAGTAGGACGCTTTGTTACAGAAAGTGAAGAACATTGTCATTTACAACCTGTGCCATACCAAGGTCAGTAGGGTCCAGACCATTACCAGCCAGACCACCACCTACATGCTCAGGCATATTTCATCCAAGTACCTGACTAAGTGGGCCAAACGCCTTGGTCCACAATCAGTGTCTGCGGGTGACACAACTACCTCCTTCCCGGTGCTTTGTGCTGTCGATCCCCTGTCCAGAGGACGCAGGTCCGGATGCCCCCCGCCCCGCACCTGTGGTTGCACATTTGCAAACACCATCAGCAGCCGTGTCCACTTCCTTATTCCAGCGCAGCGTCCAGCTGTCTCGACCCCAGGCCTTGGAACGCAAGCGGAAATACTCACGCCCAAGCACTAACTGGCCACATTTCCAGACTGCTTGCCCTCTGGGGGTGTCTGCCAGAAAAATGATCAAGTTTCCCATTTACTGACATTATGCTCGTTACTCAAAACGAGCAATCGAGCATTAAAAATTGCTCTACCCGATTAACGAGCACCCGAGCGTTGTAGTGCTCGCCCGTCACTATAAATGGTTACATAACGAGTGCGAAGCTCGTGATCCTCTCATGGTCGTCATATGGATATTTATTCCACACATCCGGTCACAGATCATCCAGAGATTTCTCACTGAACTCCCTCCGGTCACGGACAATTTTTGGCTTTCGTTTTTTTCCTTCTCTTCTTCTAAGAGTCAAACCTTTTTCAATATTTCTATATTTTTTTAATTAATTTTATGATAAGTCACACATCTATCAGCTACAAGAAACTAAAAGAAGAAAAAGACAAAAAACACCATACATTTCACAATAGGCTTCATAGGTTCTGAACAGCAGCCACTTAGGGCTCAGGCTTCGCTCTGCGAGACCTGGCGACTATCAGGAGCGGTTATGTCAGTAACGTTACTGACATCATCACAGTCACTGGGAGTGCAGCGTGAGCCGGGAGTGGCTGCTGCTCAAAGCTTATGGGGCCTCGTTCTGAGCATCATTCTGAGCCTTGTTCTGAGCCTCACTCGGAGCCTCGTTCTGAGCCCCATTCTGAATATCATTCTGAGCATTGTTCTAAGCCTCGTTCTGAGTATCTTTCTTTGTCCCGTTCTGAGCCTTGTTCTGAAACTCATTCTGAGCCCCTTTCTGAACCCCATTCTGAGCATTGTTCTGAGCCCCTTTCTGAACCCCATTCTGAGCCTCATTATGAGCATTGTTCTGAGCTTCTTTCTGAGCCTCGTTCTGAGCCTTGTTCTGATCCTCATTTTGAACCTCATTCTCAGCCCCGGTCTGAACCCCATTCTGAGTATCATTCTGAGCCTCATTCTTAGCCCCATTCTGAGTCTCCTTTTGAGCATCGTTCTGAGCCTCGTTCTGAGCATCATTCGGAACCCCGTTCTGAGCATCATTTTGAGCCTCGTTCTAAGCATTGTTCTGAGCCTCATTCTGAACTCCGTTCTGAGCCTTGTTCTGAACTCCGTTCTGAGCCTCATTCTGACCCCCATTCTGAGCCTTGTTCTGAGCCTCATTCTGAGCCTCGTTCTGAGCCTCGTTCTGAGCCCGGTTCTGAGCATCATTCTGAGCCTCGTTCTGAGCCTCGTTCTGAGCCTCGTTCTGAGTGCCATTCTGAGCATCATTCTGAACCCTGTTCTGAGCATTGTTCTGGACCTCGTTCTGAGCCTTGCTTTTATCTACATAATCGAGGAATATCATGGGAACCACTGAACTACGTCTGAGCTGGGAACTTTGCTTTTTAATAAATTGGTGAATGAGGGACAGTCTTGTTATAATTTCTCTCTTTTTATGTCTTTCAGGTTTACATATCGAGACTACGTCAGAGTCCCTGGGCTATGTTGCATTACCTAGACTACGTTGAACCTGCATGGATTTTTATTTTTAGATATATATATATATATATATATATATATATATATATATATATATAAGAATTGTGAACTAGGGAAAGAGTCAAGGAATGTTCTTTCAAATAGATTATTTTTATGTCTGTTTTTTCCTTGTGACTTACTGGGTTAGTAATTGAGGTGACTGATAGACGCTTCTCCAATACTAACACAGGGGCTTGATTCCAGCTGACACAATACATCTGACATGAACCTCAAAAACCATTATTCTGATAGCCAACGCACCAAGGCAACCGGAAGAGCCAAGGTGAAATGCCAAAATTGGAGCATTTAATGTGATACACCAATTTTGGCTGCTATTTTTTGGCTGGAAAGGGCCAAATAACCATGGGCCTTTCCAGCCTGATAATACCAGCACCTAGCTGTCTGCTTTACCTTTGCTGGTTATCAAAAATAGGGGGAAACCCACATTTTTTTTTATTTTTTATGTATTAGGTTAAAAAAGGCTAAACACTAGTGCCACATGAAAACAACTACATGGTGTAAGTGTATAATATGTAGAGGAATGAGCAGTGCACTGTGCAGTGTATATATACAGACTAATACAGACACTGAGGATTACACCCAGTATACAGGACAGGAGAAGTGGTACTGTGCAGTGTATATATACAGAATAATACACATACTGAGGATTACACCCAGTATACAGAACAGGAGAAGTGGTACTGTGCAGTGTATATATACAGAATAATACAGACACTGAGGATTACACCCAGTATACAGGACAGGAGAAGTGGTACTGTGCAGTGTATATATACAGAATAATACAGATACTGAGGATTACACCCAGTATACAGGACAGGAGAAGTGGTACTGTGCAGTGAATATATACAGAATAATACAGGTACTGAGGATTACACCCAGTATACAGGACAGGAGAAGTGGTACTGTGCAGTGTGTATATATACAGAATAATACAGATACTGAGGATTACACCCAGTATACAGGACATGAGGAGTGGTACTGTGCAAGGTATATTTACAGAATAATACAGATACTGAGGATTACACCCAGTATACAGGACAGGAGAAGTGGTACTGTGCAGTGTATATATACAGAATAATACAGATACTGAGGATTACACCCAGTATACAGGACAGGAGAAGTGGTACTGTGCAGTGTATATATACAGAATAATACAGATACTGAGGATTACACCCAGTAAACAGGACAGGAGACGTGGTACTGTGCAGTGTATATATACAGAATAATACAGATACTGAGGATTACACCCAGTATACAGGACAGGAGGAGTGGTACTGTGCAGTGTATATATACAGAATAATACAGATACTGAGGCTTACACCCAGTATACAGGACAGGAGAATTGGTACTGTGCAGTGTATATATACAGAATAATACAGATACTGAGGATTACACCCAGTATACAGGACAGGAGACGTGGTACTGTGCAGTGTATATATACAGAATAATATAGATACTGAGGATTACACCCAGTATACAGGACAGGAGAAGTGGTACTGTGCAGTGTATATATACAGAATAATAAAGATACTGAGGATTACACCCAGTATACAGGACAGGAGGAGTGGTACTGTGCAGTGTATATATACAGAATAATACAGATACTGAGGATTAAACCCAGTATACCGGACAGGAGAAGTGGTACTGTGCAGTGTATATATACAGAATAATACAGATACTGAGGATTACACCCAGTATACAGGACAGGAGGAGTGGTACTGTGCAGTGTATATATACAGAATAATACATATACTGAGGATTACACCCAGTATACAGGACAGGAGAAGTGGTACTGTGCAGTGTA